>NC_134688.1:833348-855848 GCF_050947455.1 Rhinoderma darwinii
TGACAAGTCATGGATATGTCGCAGTAAGGGGCGGAGCCTGTAGGAGGCCGTCTCAGAAGATTAGCGGAGGGAAATATATCACTGCAGGATCGGTATACACAGGGGCTGATTGCATAAAACTAATAGATCTGCATAAGAGCTGCAAACCCAGGACGGACGGGCGGACGGACGGAGCGAACAACGTTTCGGCTTTCCTCCAGTGTAAGAAACAATGAGTGACGGTTTCTATAACTTCAGTGTCTCTGGGATTTCGATCCTTTTCTTGGGATTTTAGTCTGAATGGATTCTCATAACCATAATAGATTTATCCGGCTTCTTGGATCCGGACAGCTCTACTTCTATCCACCGGACCGGTCATCAGTACATGATCTGTGGGGGTCCGACACCCGGACCCCGCACCGTTACGCTGCTCCAGCTGCCTCTGAGCGCTGGACGGACATGCCGGAAGCAGTTGGCTTTGGCCGCCGCGATGTAATCAAGTGAATGGGGGCAGTAATAGGCCATAACATCCGGTGCCCGGAGATAGCCGTAGTGGCTTAACAGTTCGGGGTCCGGGTGTCAGACCCGCGCCAATTATATACTGATGACCTATCCGGTTCATATCAGTAGTTTAGCAGTGAACAACTCCTTTAAGGCTCAGAGCCAATTGTTCATATCTGACGTGTCACTTTATGTGGTAATAACTTTACATAAGCGATTCTGAGACTATTTTCTCCTGACACATTGGACTTTATGTGTAGAGGTTCAGACACCAGCTCGGGGGGGGGGGAGGGGGTGCATGGATAGGAGCCCAACCCAATTCTGAATAAGAAAATATATCAAACTAGTCCACAGAGATGTGGAGCTATTCACTCATGACTTTGTCTTGGGCTGCTACAAATGCCAGGCCAACTTAAGTCGTGTAGACAGACAAGCCCCCTCCTCTCTGGTGGATGATAAAGACCTAGTCATCAAACCAGCAGACAAAGAAGGAGCATTGGTGGTTATGAAGAAATCCCTGTATGTGGAGGAGATGATTGGAGGATAGAACCATCTACCTGCCCATTAACCAAGATCCAATCCAGAAGATTGCCACAAAAATCAGGCGTACCCTAGAGAAACACATACATGGGGGCACCATAGATAAGGATACTGACTGAACCAACGGACACCCGATCACACCAGTAGTATACACCTTACAAAATACAGAAAAGACAAGAGAACCTACCAGGATGCCCCATAGTGGCCTCCACAGATTCTATAATGTAATTTCTACTTGACACTAGCGCAATTCTTACAGCCGGTCATACTTGTAGTCAGATGCCACCTGACACCATCATGGTCACCTCCGATGTACGCAGTTTATATACCTCCATACAACATGACAAGGGTTCGACTGCAGTATGGGAGATTATGACCAATTCAGGAAAGGACCCGGAAATAATTGACTTACGTACAGATTTACTCACGGAAAATTACTTCCTCTTTGAGGACACACTTTTTGTACAAAAACAAGGGACAGGTATGGGGTCGAATGTAGCCCCCCCCCCCCCATATGCAAATAGCTACGTGGCCTTTTTCGGGGAACATTTTATCTATGGTCATCCTGAATTTAAAAAAACACATACTCATGTGGCAGAGATATATTGACGACATCTTCTGGCTCTGGCATGGCCCACCCAATAAACTAGTAGATTTTACAAACTATCTCAATAGTATCTGGACCGAACTTCAGTTCACCATGACCCACAATATGTCATCTATCAGCTTCCTAGACACACGAGTCACGAAAAATGAAACTCATCTAAAAGAATACCACGCCAAACATTCCTAAGTGCCCCCAAGAAAGGAACCTTCCCATACCGATCCTGTCTCCAATGTCCCCACATCATCAAAAAGGACAAAATACACCCCCTCCCATACCGGCCGGGATATAACCATTCATGAGTTCTTCACATGCAATACGAATTATGTAATTTATATTATCAAATGCCCCTGTGGCCTGATCTATGTGGGAGAGACGACACAACGCGTAAAGGACCGGAGCGGCCAACATAAGTCCAACATACGTTACAGCAAAACATCACTCCCCGTCCCAGCACAGTCATCAAGATACAGCACAACATCGCAGCTCAGGTTCCAGGTGATCAAATATATACCAGCCCCAAGGAGAGGGGGGACAGGATCAGGACCCTCAAACGCAGGGATCCACAAGTAGCAAACACTGGAACCAAAGGGACTTAATAGAGAACACAAACTGAGATAAACGTATCCAGTAAAATCGCTGCGGGCGACGCCATTAATGAAGAATGTGACAATAAAATAGATTCTACCAGACACGTTCTGCAATATCTCTGATGTCTAATGATCTTCCATACTCTATATATATATTTCCATACTCTATGTATATACACTACTGTTCAAAAGTTTGGGGTCACCCAGACAATTTTGTGTTTTCCATGAAAACTCACACTTATATTTATCAAATGAGTTGCAAAATGACTAGAAAATATAGTCCAGACATTGACAAGGTTAGAAATAATAATTTTCTCCTTCAGACTTTGCTTTCGTCGCTCCATTTGCAGCAATTGCAGCATTGCAGACCTTTGGCATTCGAGCTGTTAATTTGCTGAGGTCATCGGGAGACATTTCCCCCCATGCTTCCAGAAGCCCCTCCCACAAGTTGGATTGGCTTGATGGGCACTTCTTGCGTACCATATGGTCAAGCTCCTCCCACAACAGCTCTATGGGGTTGAGATCTGGTGACTGCGCTGGCCACTCCATTACAGATAGAATACCGGCTGCCGGCTTCTTCCCTAAATAGTTCTTGCATCATTTGGAGGTGCTTTGGGTCATTGTCCTGTTGTAGGATGAAATTGGCTCCAATCAAGCGCTGTCCACAGGGTATGGCATGGCGTTGCGGAGTGATCGCCTTCCATATTCACAATCCCTTTTACCTTGTACAAATCTCCCCCTTTACCCCAGACCATCACATGACCTCCACCATGCTTGACAGATGGCGTCAGGCGCTCTTCCAGCATCTTTTCAGTTGTTCTGCGTCTCACAAATGTTCTTCTGTGTGATCCAAACACCTCAAACTTCCATTCGTCCGTCCATAACACTTTTTTCCAATCTTCCTCTGTCCAATGTCTGCGCTTTTGCCCATATTAATCTTTTCCTTTTATTAGCCGGTCTCAGATATGGCTTTTTCTTTGCCACTCTGCCCTGAAGGCCAGCATCCCGGAGTCGCCTCTTCACTGTAGACGTTGACTCTGGCATTTTGCGTGTACTATTTAATGAAGCTGCCAGTTGAGGACCTGTGAGGCGTCTATTTCTCAAACTAGAGACTCTAATGTACTTGTCTTGTTGCTCAGTTGTGCAGCGGGGCCTCCCACTTCTCTTTCTACTCTGGTTAGAGCCTGTTTGTGCTGTCCTCTGAAGGGAGTAGTACACACCGTTGTAGGAAATCTTCAGTTTCTTGGCAATTTCTCGCATGGAATAGCCTTAATTTCTAAGAACAAGAATAGACTGTCGAGTTTCACATGAAAGCTCTCTTTTTCTAGACATTTTGAGAGTTTAATCGAACCCACAAATGTAATGCTCCAGATTCTCAACTAGCTCAAAGGAAGGTCAGTTTTATAGCTCCTCTAAACAGCAAAACTGTTTACAGCGGTGCTAACATAATTGCACAAGGGTTTTCAAGTGTTTTCTAATCATCCATTAGCCTTCTAACACAGTTAGCAAACACAATGTACCATTAGAACACTGGAGTGATGGTTGCTGGAAATGGGCCTCTATACACCTATGTAGATATTGCATTAGAAACCAGACGTTTGCAGCTAGAATAGTCATTTACACATTAACAATGTATAGAGTGGATTTCTGATTCATTTCATGTTATCTTCATTGAAAAAAACTGGGCTTTTCTTTAAAAAATAAGGAAATTTCTAAGTGACCCTAAACTTTTGAACGGTAGTGTATATATTTCCATACTCTATATATATACTTCCATACTCTATGTATATATATATATATATATATATATATATATATATTTCCAGCTTAACTGAAGTCCTAACTACTATATGATTGCTTCCTCCTCTAGAGACGCTGAATTGTGCCGTGTCGGACGGGGACTGCTGTTGACCCACTAGACAGTCACGGTCCCTTTTTTATGAATATAGCAATAGGTAAAGTTTTTATAAAACATTTTGAATACCTTTTTTAAAAATACTTTTTAATAATATTTTTTGAAAATAAACGCGGGACCATAATTTCTCCACATGAACATTCCCATCAGTAGATTCTCCTTCCTCAGCTTATCATTAATATAATTATTCCGGATGCCGCCAGTGATTCTACATTTTGAAACGATTCATCTGTTATCAACACCTTCAGCACTGAAAAGAGTGCGTTACTGGCCACGCCCCCGCGTCGGACTCAGTCCAATCATCATAAAGCACGAAACGCCACATTACAACTCAGTCAACACTCCAACAGGTTAATAACCCGCCACTTCTATTCTATTCTCTCCACCGTCTGTGGACGCACCTCAGTCCGGCGACGCCCCCTACACGTGAACAGCATAGACCAGCCCCTACATGCGAACAGCATAGACACGCCCGCTACATGCGAAAGGCATAGACACGCCCGCTACACGCAAACAGCATAAACACACCCCCTACACGTGAACAGCATAAACACGCTCCCTACACACGAACCACATAGACACACCCCCTACATGCAAACAGCATAGACACGCCCCCTACATGCAAAACAGCATAGACACGCCCGCTACACACGAGCACCATAGACACGCCCGCTACACGCGAACAGCATAACCACGCCCCCTACACGTGAACAGCATAGACACGCCCCCTACACGCGAACAGCATAGACACACACAATACACGCGAACAGCATGGACACGCCCCCTACGCGCGAACAGCATGGACACGCCCGCTAACTTGTTAGAGCTCAGGAATGACGTCATCGCGCTCCACACCTGACGAACGTCAGACCTGTTGGCGCTGGTTATAATGACAGCGGGGAACACCCTATGACAGCGCCATTATTAGTGGCCAGCCGCTTCCACATAGCCTGGCGCTCCCCAGCACGGCTCAGGTAAGACTCTACAGTAGCCTTGTGGTACGCCATTATCTGCTTGTAGTTATACTAATATCGCGGTCTTACATATTTGATGTTCTTGGGAACGTGTATTTGGTCCAGTTACAAAACTAACCAGATCTTTATATGCATAAAATGTACCTGGATGCAAAGAGTTAATAGATGATGCACCCTATGTGATTTGTGATAACCTCTATAGCGCCACCGCCACTACTATCCCTATATACCCCATATTTATATACGACCCTGATGTTGAGCCCTGTTCTTCCGTTCTATATTGTTTCTTTCTATGGTTTACTCTTTTGAGGACTCTGCAGAGGTCCATTAAATGCACATTCTATCGTCATGACACTTATATATAGAGGATCCCCCCTTGTGTTATATATATTTACTTTGATTGTTCTTCTGTAATGTCGGGGTAGGGAAACAGACAAGTGAGCCCTAATCTACCCGCCACTCAGTCCCTGCCTACTTGCAACGACCCGCCCTAGGTGACGGGGTACAACTGGGCGACGGTCCCTACACTCAATTAGTGCACGACAGACAAACAGACAAGGATACAAAGAAGCCAGGGAAATGGGGAAGTTGCCCACGGCAACACCGTGAGCAACAAGAGTAATGAACGAGCCGAGTCAAACCAGGAGATGAGCGAGGCACAAAAACGCAGAGCAGAAGAGTGGTCAGAAAAGCCAAGGTCAATCACAAGCGGAGGATCAGTAGTTCAAGAAGCTGCAGCAGGGCCAGGAAACAAACAGAGAAGAATCACAAGCAAAGAAGGAACAGGAAAGGCAGGTATAAATAGACAGAGGGCGGGAGCTAGCTCCGTCTGGCAAGGCTGTGATAGGCTCTCCCACTCCTAAGCCTGCCATCCTGAGTGGCGGAAGATGGAGTCAGTCTCACAGACATAGAAGCAGGTGCAGACTGATTATCTATGGGCGTCGACACAGAAGTTGTGTCTGGCAGATCCTTTACAGTACCCCCCCTTTTATGAGGGGCCACCGGACCCTTTCTAGGTGGACCTGGTTTATTGGGGAAACTAAGGTGGAACCTCCTGAGCAATACCCCAGCGTGAACATCCCGGGCAGGTACCCAAGTCCTCTCCTCAGGCCCGTATCCCCTCCAATGGACCAGGTACTGGAGGGAGCCTTGGACCATCCTGCTGTCCACAATCTTGGCCACCTCGAATTCTACCCTCTCAGGGGTGAGAACAGGGACCGGAGGTTTACTCGAGGGAGCCAAGGACGGGAAGAAGCGTTTAAGGAGGGAGGCATGAAACACGTTGTGTACTCGAAAAGACGGGGGCAACTCCAGTCGGAAGGAGACAGGGTTAAGGACTTCAATGACCTTGTATGGCCCTATAAACCGGGGAGCAAACTTCTTGGACGGGACTTTAAGGCGCAAATTCTTTGACGATAGCCACACCAGATCCCCGACCACAAACGAGGGGTTAGCAGAACGTCTTCTATCTGCCTGAGTTTTTTGTATGCTCTGGGACGCCTTTAGGTTCTTCTGAACCTGGGCCCAGACTGTGCACAGTTCCCGATTAATGACATCTACCTCGGGATTGTTGGAGCTACCAGGTGAAACGGAGGAGAACCGTGGATTAATCCCAAAATTACAGAAAAAGGGGGAGACCCCTGACGAGTTACTGACCCGGTTATTAAGGGAAAATTCGGCGAGGGGAATGAATGAGACCCAATCATATTGACAGTCAGAGATAAAACACCTTAAATATTGTTCTAGAGACTGATTAGTCCTCTCAGTTTGGCCATTAGTTTCAGGATGGAAGGCAGAGGAGAAGGACAGATCAATCTCCAACTTTTTACAGAAAGCTCTCAGAAACAATGAAACAAATTGTACCCCTCTGTCAGAAACAATATTGACAGGAACCCCATGGAGACGCTGGATGTGTTTGACAAACAAGGTAGCTAACGTCTTAGCATTGGGTAGTTTCTTGAGGGGAACAAAGTGGCACATCTTACTGAAGCGGTCTACTACAACCCACACCACCGACTTGCCTTGAGATGGAGGCAAATCGGTGATGAAATCCATGGAGATATGGGTCCAAGGTCACTGGGGAACGGGCAAAGAACATAGTAAGCCCGCTGGTCGGGACCTGGGAGTCTTGGACCTAGCACAAACTTCACAAGCGGCGACGTAGGCCTTAACGTCTTTGAGCAACCCAGGCCACCAATAGTTTCTGGCAATGAGGTGCTTGGTACCCAGGATGCCTGGATGGCCAGATAGTGCAGAGTCATGATTTTCCCTAAGTACCCTTAGCCGGAATTGCAGGGGAACAAACAGCATGTTCTCAGGAAGGTTCCCGGGAGCTGAACCTTGATCAGCCGCAATTTCAGAGACTAAATCAGAATCAATAGAGGAAATGATTATACCTGGAGGCAAAACATAAGCAGGATCTTCCTCCGAAGGAGGGCTGGCCATGAAGCTACGCGACAGTGCATCAGCCTTAATATTTTTAGACCCAGCCCTATAGGTGACCAAAAAGTTGAATCTGGTAAAAAATAACGCCCATCGAGCTTGTCTCGGGTTTAGCCTCCGGGCAGATTCTAGGAAAACCAGATTCTTGTGGTCGGTAAGGACCGTAACCTGGTGCCTAGCCCCCTCCAGGAAGTGGCGCCACTCTTCAAATTCCCATTTAATGGCTAAGAGTTCGCGGTTGCCAATATCATAGTTACTCTCAGTGGGCAAAAACTTCCTGGAGAAGTAGGCACAGGGGCGGAGATGGGTGAGGGACCTGGTACCCTGGGACAAGACAGCTCCCACTCCCACCTCGGACGCGTCAACTTCCACGATAAATGGCTCCATTTGGTTGGGCTGGACCAGCACTGGGGCCGAGATAAAGCACTTCTTAAGGACCTCAAAAGCCTGGACAGCCTCAGGAGGCCAGTGGAGTAGATCAGCACCTTTGCGAGTGAGATCCGTAAGAGGCTTAGCGATGACCGAGAAGTTATCAATACATCTCCTGTAATAATTAGCGAACCCCAGGAAGGACTGTAACGCCTTCAGGGAGGCAGGTTGGACCCATTCCGCCACAGCCTGAACCTTGGCGGGTCCATGCGGAATTCATGAGGAGTGAGGATTCGACCCAAAAATGGTATCTCCTGCACCCCAAACACACATTTTTCGGTCTTAACAAAGTTTGTTTTCCCGAAGGGCCTGGAGCACCTTCCTGACATGCTCAATGTGGGAGGACCAGTCCTTGGAAAACACAAGTATGTCATCAAGGTACACTACAAGAAATACCCCCAGGTAGTCTCTTAAAACCTCATTTATGAAATTCTGGAAGACCGCGGGAGCATTACACAACCCAAAGGGCATGACAAGGTATTCGAAATGACCTTCGGGCGTGTTAAACGCAGTCTTCCACTCATCCCCCTCTTTGATGCGGATAAGGTTATAAGCCCCCCGTAGATCAAACTTAGAGAACCATTGGGCCCCCTGAACCTGACTGAAGAGGTCAGGAATCAAAGGAAGGGGATACTGGTTCCTTACAGTGACCTTATTCAAGTTTCGGTAGTCAATGCATGGCCTAAGACCACCATCCTTCTTCCCTACGAAGAAGAAGCCAGCACCTACCGGAGAAGTAGAGGGGCGAATGTAACCCTTGGCCAGGCATTCCTGGATATACTCTCTCATGGCTTTACGTTCGGGACAAGAAAGATTAAATATCCTACCCTTAGGAAGCTTAACTCCTGGTACCAATTCGATAGCGCAATCGTATTCTCTATGAGGAGGTAACACTTCGGAGGCCTCCTTAGAGAAAACATCAGCGAAGTCCTGAATAAACTCAGGTAGCGTGTTCACCTCCTCAGGGAGAGAAATAGAATTAACAGGAAAACATGATGTCATGCATTCATTACCCCATTTGGTAAGATCCCCAGTAGTCCAGTCAAAAGTGGGATTATGCAACTGTAACCAGGGAAGGCCTAAAACCAAATCAGACGATAATCCCTGCATCACCAGTACAGAGCACTGCTCCAAATACATGGAGCCAACAAGGAGTTCAAAAACAGGGGTATGCAGTGTAAAATAACTATTAGCAAGAGGAGTGGAGTCGATACCCACTACCGGGACAGGTTTAGGCAAATCAATCAATGGCATAGCTAGAGACATAGCAAATTCCACAGACATAATATTAGCAGAAGACCCTGAATCCACGAAGGCACTGCCGGTAGCAGACCTACCACCAAAAGAGACCTGAAAGGGAAGCAAGATTTTATTAAGTTTCATATTTACGGGAAATACCTGTGCGCCCAAGTGACCTCCCCGATGGTCACTTAGGCGCGGAAGTTCTTCCGGCTGCTTATTCTTACGCCTAGGACAGTTGTTCATTTGATGCTTGTCATCCCCACAGTAGAAGCAGAGACCATTCTTCCTGCGGAACTCTCTACGCTGTTGGGGGGACACGGAGGCCCCGAGTTGCATAGGTACATCCAAGTCTTCCGTGGAAGAACGAAGCAACGGAACCTCGGGAGGCATCATGGGGGAGTCAGAGGAGAAAACACAAACACGTTCAAGTCGTCGTTCCCTGAGACGTCGGTCAAGTCGTACCGCTAAAGCCATAACCTGATCTAGGGAGTTAGAAGAGGGATAGCTAACTAGCAGGTCTTTCAGGGCGTTCGACAGACCCAATCTAAACTGGCACCTTAAGGCAGGGTCATTCAACCTAGAAGCTACGCACCACTTCCTAAAGTCAGAACAATACTCCTCAACAGGTCTCTTACCCTGACGTAAGGTCACCAGCTGACTCTCGGCAAAGGCAGTCTTGTCAGTCTCGTCATAAATGAGCCCGAGAGCAGAAAAGAAAAGATCAATGGAGGAAAGTTCAGGGGCGTCAGAAGCCAAGGAGAAGGCCCATTCTTGGGGCCCGTCCTGGAGCCGGGACATAATTATACCCACCCGCTGGCTCTCAGAACCAGAGGAGTGGTGCTTTATGCGAAAAGAGAGCCTACAACTCTCCCGAAAGGAGAAAAAAGTCTTCCGGTCCCCTGAGAACCGATCAGGCAACTTGAGGTGGGGTTCAAGAGGAGAGGTGAGGGGCACTACCAGGGTAGCATCAGGCTGGTTGTCCCTCTGAGCCAGGGCCTGGACCTGTAGGGAGAGGCCCTGCATTTGCTGAGCCAGGGTCTCAATGGGGTCCATAGTAGTGTCAGGGACCAGGGTAGACTAGGTATATGGGCTTGTGATTATGTACTGTCAGGGTAGGGAAACAGACAAGTGAGCCCTAATCTACCCGCTACTCAGTCTCTGCCTACTTGCAACGACCCACCCTAGGCGACGGGGTACAACTGGGCGACGGTCCCTACACTCAATAGGTGCACGACAGACAAACAGACAAGGGTACAAAGAAGCCAGGGAAATGGGGAAGTTGCCCACGGGAACACCGTGAGCAACAAGCGAGGTGAATGAGCCGAGTCAAACCAGGAGATGAGCGAGGCACAAAAACGCAGAGCAGAAGAGTGGTCAGAAAAGCCAAGGTCAATCACAAGCGGAGGATCAGTAGTTCAAGAATCTGCAGCAGGGCCAGGAAACAAACAGAGAAGAATCACAAGCAAAGGAGGAACAGGAAAGGCAGGTATAAATAGACAGAGGGCGGGAGCTAGCTCCGTCTGGCCAGGCTGTGATAGGCTCTCCCACTCTTAAGCCTGCCATCCTGGGTGGTGGAAGATGGAGTCAGTCTCACAGACATTGGGAGCAGGTGCAGACTGATTATCTATGGGTGTCGACACAGAAGTTGTGTCTGGCAGATCCTTTACATCTTCTCCCAAAAATTATTATTCCTGGCCCTGAAGAAGGACATTGAGACCGAAACGTTGCACTCCACCGCCGGCATCAAGAGACATAATAATAATGAAAAATCTCAACTCCAATTGGTGTTCGGAGACTTTTTTCTTATGCAACATTGGACTTTATGTTAGTGGTAAAATTTGGTCGATACATTTAGTGTTTATGTGTGAAAAACTGCAAAATTTAGAGAAAATGTTGAAAAATTTGCATTATTCTGAATTTAAATGTTTATTCTTTTTAAAACACAAAACAGTCACCAATTAACGTCCCCCATATGTCTACTTTATGTTTGCATCATTTTTTTGAACACCCTTTTGTTTTTCTAGGACGTTACAAGGCTCAGAACTTTACCAGCAATCTCTCACATTTCCAAGAAAATTTCAAAAGGCGATTTTTACAGGGGCCAGTTCAGTTGTGAAGCGGCTTTGAGGGCCTTATATATTAGAAACCCCCATAAGTCACCCAATTTTAAAAACTTCACCCCTCAAAGTATTCAAAACAGCATTTAGAAAGTTTCTTAACCCTTTCGACGTTTCACAGGAATTAAAGCAAAGTGGGAGTGAAATTTTAAATTACATTTTTCCTGCAGAAATTACATTTTAAACTATTTTTTTTTTGTAACAGAAAGTTTTACCAGAGAAACACAACTCCATATTTATTGCCCACCCACAGGTGTTTTGCGGCATTTAGTGGAATTAGGCTGTAAAACTGAAAATCGCGTAAGAAGCACCCCAACATTTGTAATTTAATGTCTCCCGATTAAGGCGATACCCCACATGTGGTCATACGCTGCTGGTTGGACACACGGCAGGGCTCAGAAAGGCAGGAGCGCTATTTGACGTGTAGATTATCCTGGATTGGTTTCTGGGCGCCGTGTCGCATTTTCAGAGCTTCTGAGGTGCCAGTACAGCGGAAACCCCTTGAATCCCCATTTTGGAAACTAGACCCCTTGAGGAATTCATTGCAGTTTTCATGGGGTGCAGGCGACTTTTTGATAGTTTTTTATTCTATATTTTAAGAGGTGCGGTGACTAAATAAACAGCAATTCCACTATTGTTTTGTTATTCTAATTTTTTACAGCGTTCACCGTGCGCTATAAATGACATTCACGTTATTCTGCGGGGCGATGCGATTACGGCGATACCAGATGTTTATAGTTTTTTTTATGTCTTATGGCGTTTGCACAATAAAATATATATTTTTTAAAAATCATTGACTTTTTGTGTTTCCTTATTCTAAGAGCCAGAACGTTTTATTTTTCCATCAAGAAAGCCGCGCGAGGACTTGTTATTTGTGTAACGATCTGCTGTTTCGATCAGAACCATTTTTGGGTACAGGCGACTTTTTGATCTCTTTTTATTCCATTTTTTTGGATGTGAAGTGACAAAAAAACTGTGATTCTGGTACGGTTTATTGTTATTTTTCTACGGCGTTCACCGCACGGGATAAATAACACAACACTTTTGTAGTTCAGGCCGTTACGGACGCGGCGATACCAATTATCTATAGTTTATTTATTTTATTTCTTTTTTAATAATAAAGACTGATAAGGGGAAAAGGGGGATTTTTTATTTTTTTACTTTAAAATGTTTATTTTTTTATTTTGACACAACTTTTTTTTCAGGAATATCAGCCGTCTAGAGACTTTGTATATGGATATCTGCCGATAAAATCACCGTGTCGTGATGTTAAATGCACAAAAAAACTTAGAGAAGATCGTTTTCCTGTTCTTACTTGCATTATAAAAAAAGCGAAGCCAAAAGGAAGGTTTTACGCACATCAAGGAAGATTAGAAAAAATCCCCCCATTGACCGAAGCTGGAATAGTAACATGACCTGGGAGGTCTATCAGATGAGAAATGGGAATGATGTCTTAGAAATATACCCGAGCTGTTACCGAGCTGTCACCGAGCTGTCACCGAGCTGTCATCGAGCTGTCACCGAGATGACCTACAATCCCACATTTTTATTGTACATCAGTTTTACTTGACACCAAAACTCCTTGTTAAAATGAATTGTAGGTCAGATCATAGTTGTCCACGGTGTTTACTGGAGGAAGCGGACTGGGTACCTTTAGAGCATGGCCAGACGTAGCGGAATTGCTCTGTAATTCCGCTGCGAACACTCTGCAGAGGAAATCCGCAGCGGACCCGTTTCTCCATTGCCTTCCACAGCTTTGTGGTTGGGTTCGTTTGCACGTTGCGGACAATTCCGCTGCGGAGCATAGGCTGTGGTGCGGAATTTGGTGTCCGCAGCATACAATGGTTTTTGCGGACGTGTAGCGGACTCGTTGCGGACTCATTGCGGAATTTCTCCATTGACTTCAATGGAGATTCTAAGTTCCGCAATGAAGTCCGCAGATGTCATGCAGATGTTATGTGTGCTGCGGAGCGTATTGGTTTTACTAACATGACATTTCTTCATTCTGGCTGGACCTATGTATTTCTAGGTGTACAGCCAGACTGAAGAAGTCAATGGGGCTCCCGTAATTACGGGTGACTACGTGTGTGCACCCATAATTACGGGAGCGTTGCTAGGCGACGTCAGTAAATAGTCACTGTCCAGGGTGCTGAAAGAGTTAAGCGATCGGCAGTAACTGTTTCTGCACCCTGGACAGTGACTACCGATCCCAATATACAGCAACCTGTAAAAAAAATAGAAGTTCATACTTACCGAGAACTCCCTGCTTCTTCCTCCAGTCCGGCTTCCCAGGATGACGTTTCAGTCTAAGTGACGGCTGCAGCCAATCACAGGCCAATCACAGGCTGCAGCCAATCACAGGCCAATCACAGGCTGCAGCCACTCACAGGCCAGTCACAGGCTGCAGCCAATCACAGGCCAATCACAGGCTGCAGTGGTCACATGGACTGCCGCGTCATCCAGGGAGGTCGGGCTGGATGGCGAAAGAGGGACGCGTCACCAAGACAACGGCCGGGTAAGTATGAAATTCTTTTACTTTCACTAGGGAAAGTGCTGTCCCTTCTCTCTATCCTGCACTGATACAGAGAAGGGAAGTACTTTCACCTCAATACGCAGCGGCTAGTCCGCATCAATTTAATGCCCATTTTGGGCAGATCCGCAACAGAATCTGCAACGCAGATTCTGTGCGGCCTTGATACGGACAGTTGCGGAAGAATTCCGCTACGTGTGGCCATGCCCTTACATTGGAGATGCCGCAGCTATATCCATTCTGAGATAGTCGTATTGATAATATTAACCGGATATTTGGATGTAAAATCTTTGCAGAAAGTACTCTATGTATTGAAGGAGTTTCAGATATTATACAGATCCCCTCAATAGATGATGAAGCCGTACAAAAACTATCATATGACGCAAGAAAATGGATTGTAAGATATTGGTTGTCTAGAGATGTGCCCTCATTATCTCAATGGAGTAACTATGTTTATTATACTGTATCTTGATGTTTGAAAAAACTGATTGTAGGAAAACGGAAAGACGAAAAAAATGTCTAAAGACATGGGAAAAGTGGGTCTTTTCCATATCCCCTGAAAAAAAAGATCTTCTTAGCCTAATACAAAGCAATTATATGGGTTAATTTTTTTTGTTTGTTTTGTGGCTCCATTGTGGGGTGTAGGGGGAAGAGAGGGATAATATATTTTGTTATGTCTATTATTATACGATTATGAATTGAATATATTGTAAAATGAAGGAAAATAAATATTAAAAAAATTAAATTACAAGAAGCAGCAGCAGCATGGAGGACATTATACAGCAGTAATGATCAGAGTAGATGTAAATCCAGCACTTGAAAGGGATATAACACTCACTAGAAGCTGCAGCAGCATGGAGGACATTATACCGCAGTAATGATCAGTGTAAATGTAAATCCAGCACTTGAAAGGGATATAACACTCACTAGAAGCTGCAGCAGCATGGAGGACATTATACAGCAGTAATGATCAGTGTAAATGTAAATCCAGCGCTTGAAAGGGATATAACACTCACTAGAAGCTGCAGCAGCATGGAGGACATTATACAGCAGTAATGATCAGTGTAGATGTAAATCCAGCACTTGAACGGGATATAACACTTACCAAAAGCTGCAGCAGCATGGAGGACATTATACAGCAGTAATGATCAGAGTAGATGTAAATCCAGCACTTGAACGGGATATAACACTTACTAGAAGCTGCAGCAGCATGGAGGACATTATACAGAAGTAATGATGAGTGTAGATGTAAATCCAGCACTTGAACGGGATATAACACTTACTAGAACCTGCAGCAGCATGGAGGACATTATGCAGAAGTAATGATGAGTGTAGAT
The DNA here is from genome assembly GCF_050947455.1 of Rhinoderma darwinii. Taxonomy (NCBI): domain Eukaryota; kingdom Metazoa; phylum Chordata; class Amphibia; order Anura; family Rhinodermatidae; genus Rhinoderma; species Rhinoderma darwinii. The sequence continues at coordinate 848,549 of NC_134688.1, forward strand.
GTAAATCCAGCACTGGAACGGGATATAACACTTACTAGAAGCTGCAGCAGCATGGAGGACATTATACCGCAGTAATGATCAGTGTAAATGTAAATCCAGCACTTGAATGGGATATAACACTTACTAGAAGCTGCAGCAGCATGGAGGACATTATACAGAAGTAATGATCAGAGTAGATGTAAATCCAGCACTTGAATGGGATATAACACTTACTAGAAGCTGCAGCAGCATGGAGGATATTATACAGAAGTAATAATCAGTGTAGATGTAAATCCAGCACTGGAACGGGATATAACACTTACTATAAGCAGAAGCATCATGGAGGACATTATACAGAAGTAATTATCAGTGTAGATGTAAATCCAGCACTGGAACGGGATATAACACTTACTATAAGCAGAAGCATCATGGAGGACATTATACAGAAGTAATTATCAGTGTAGAAGTAAATCCAGCACTGGAATGATATATAATACTTACTAGAAGCAGCAGCAGCATAGAGGACATTATACAGAAGTAATTATCAGTGTAAATGTAAATCCAGCACTGGAATCAGATATAACACTTACTAGAAGCAGAAGCAGCATGGAGGAAATTTGGCAACAGTACTAAACAGTGTAGCTGTGAATCTAGGACTGCGGTGAGATAGAACACTTACTAGAAGTTGCAGCAGCATGGAGGAGATTATACAACAATAATAAGATGTGTAGCAGTAAATCCAGCATTGGGGTGAGATAGAACACATACTAGAAGCTGCATCAGCATGGAGGACATTATACAGGAGTACTGAGCAGTGAAACTGTATATCCAGCACTGGGGTGAGATATAACACTTACTAGAAGCTGCAGCATCACAGAGATTATACAACAATAATGAGAAGCAGCATGGAGGAAATCTGGCACCAGTACTAAACAGTGTAGCTGTGATTCTAGGTCTGCGGTGAGATAGAACACTTACTAGAAGCTGCAGCAGCATGGAGGAGATTATACAACAATAATGAGCAGTTTAGCAGTAAATCCAGCATTGGGGTGAGATATAATACTTACTAGAAGCAGCAGCAGCATGGAGGATATTTTACTCCAGTACTGAGCAGTGTAGCTGTGAATCTAGCTCTGAGATGTGATAGAACACTTACTAGAAGCAGCAGCAGCATGGAGGACATTGTACATCAGTACTGAGCAGTGTCACTGTGAATCCAGCCCTGGGTGAGATATAGCACTTACTAGGAAGCTGCTGCAGCATATCTATATGTCTGTGTCTGTCTGCCTTTCTCTCTTCCTCCTCCCCTCTCCATAGACTTCTATAGCCACTTGTAACTATTGGTCCATCTTGTCTTGAGAAGACAAATTTAGCAGTAAATTCAGAGTGAGTGAAGAGATAGGAGGAGATTGAGAGGGAGGAGCCTGACAAGTGGAGGAATCTCTAATTAGATATTACAACATTTCTTAGATTTGCTGACACAATTGATTTATGCAAATGTTGTTGACAAGTTAAACATTTAAAGCACTTATAGGGGTTGTGCCATAAAACACATGTATCCCCTATCCCAGCGGTCGGACCCCCAGCGATAAGGAGAACAGTCACCCCGAGCGCTACATGTGAGGCTTGGACTTCCGGGTTATGTGTTCGGCAGCTTCATAGAAATGAATGGAGAGCCGCTCGCGCACGCGCAGAAGAATCCCATTCATTTCTATGGAGCTGCCGAACACATAAGCCGGACACACAACTCTGAAGTCCAAGCTTCTCATGTAGCTCTCTGGGTGACTTTCAATCCCCTGTTCTCCTTATCGCTGGGGGTCCCAGCGGTCGGACCCCCCGCGATCACACATGTATCCCCTATCCTGTGGATAGGGAATACGTGTGATTTATGTCACAGACCCTTTAAGGAGTCTTCTGCTTATGTCTTTGTGCCAGAAACCACAGGACAACGTAAGAGTCCATGCCTGAATGGGGCAGATCTGTTTTGGCGGCACAGTGGCAACTGCACAATATTAGGCAGGTTGCTGATCTGTGTATCTGTATTGTGCTCATGTATGTGCGTATGTGTGTGTGTGTGTGTGTGTGTGTGTACGGATGCATGTGCGTATAATTTGGTATTTGTGGGAATGGATGTACTGTATGTGTGCATAGTTCTGTGTGTGTGTGTGTGTGTGTGTGTGTGTGTGTTTGGATGTTTATGTGGGTATGAATGTATGTGTTTACAGATTTGTATGTGTGAGTATGCATGTATGTGTGTATAGTTGTGTATGTGTGTCTCTGAATATATGTGTATGAATTTTATATGTGTGTGTGTATATGTGTCTATATTTTGTGTATATGTATGTGTATGTATGTATGTATGTATGTGTGTGTGTGTATGTATGTGTGTGTATGTATGTATGTATGTATGTATGTATGTATGTATGCATGTATGTCTATGTGTGTTGTTTGGTGCACTGTATAAAAGCTCCTACTCTATAGGAGGTGTGTTGTATAATTGTGTGTGTGTGTGTGTGTGTGTGTGTGTGTGTGTGTGTGTGTAGATAGTTGTGTATGTGTGTGTTTGGATGTATGAATGTATAGTTTTATATATGTGTATGCTTGGATATATGAGCGTACAGTTTTATGCGTTTGTGTGTGTGTATAGTTTTATATATATATGTGTTTGTGGATCTATGAGTATATAGTTATGTGTGTGTGTGTGTGTGTGTGTGTGTGTGTGTGTGTGCGTGTGTGTGTATGTGTGGATAATTAAAAAAATGTGTGTATAGTTGTGTATGTGTGTGTTTGGATGTATGAGTGTATAGTTTTATATATATGTGTGTGTGTAAAGTTTTATATGTTTGTGAATCTATGACTGCATAGTTTTATGCGTGTGTGTGTGTGTGTGTGTGTGTGTGTGTGTATGTGTGTGTGTGTGCGTGTATAATTTTATATACGTGTGTATTTGGATGTATGAGTGTATAGTTTTATATATATATATGTGCAGTGCCCTCTGTAGATGCAACACAGCCCCCGTCACAGGTAGTGCCACACAGCAGCCCCTCCCAGGTAGTGCCACACAGCCCTCCCCAGGTAGTGCCACACTGCCCCTCCCCTCCCAGGTAGTGCCACACAATGCCACCTTCCCAGGTAGTGGAACACAGCCCCCTCTTCACACATAGTGCCACACAGCCCAATCCTTCCAGGTAGTGCCACACAGCCCCCCTCCCTGGTGGTGCCACACAGCCCACCTCCCCATAGATAGCGCCTTTGGGGCTCCCTCTAGGAGTGGAAAACCCCAGCCAGAGCATTGCCGACACTCTGGCTGGGTATTCCGCTTCAGGAGAAGCACCTGACGTCACCGTCCATATATGGAAAGTGATGTCCGGAGCAGAGCTGAAGTCCCACGCAGAGTGCTAGTAAAGGCTCTACTCCGGAGCTAATGTCTCGGGCAGAGCGCTACTAGGGCGTAGCTAAAGGCTCATGAGTCCTGCTGCAAGAATTCAACTTGGGTCCCCCTACCCTTCCCCAACACCACCAGACCCCTGGGCATGCCTATGCCCAGCTGCCCGACAGACCCCATGAATGCCCTGACAGTATAATCCCCCCATAGCTGCCCCGACAGTATAATGCCCTCATAGCTGCCCCACACACAGTATAATGCCCACCATAGCTGACTACCACATTATAATGATCCCCATAGCTGCCCCACACAGTATAATGCCCCCACATAGCTGACCACCACAATATAATGCCCCATAGCTGCTCCACATAGTATAATGCCCCCATAGCTACCCCCAACAGTCTAATGCCCCCCATAGCTGCCAACATAGTATAATGCCCCTACTTTATAATGCCCCCATAGCTGCCCCAGAGTATAATGCCCTATAGATGCCCCATACAGTATAATGCCCCTATAGCTGTCCCATACTCTATAATGCCCTGTACAGTATAATGCCCCCCATAGCTGCCCAATACAGTATAATGCCCCCCATACAGTATAATGCCCTCCATAGCTGCCACACACAGTATAATGCCACATGCAGTATAATGCCCCCATAGCTGTCCCATACAGTATAATTGCCCCATAGCTGCCCCATACAGTATAATTCCCCCCTTAGCTGTCCAATACAGTATAATGTCCCCCATACAGTATAATGCCCTCCATACAGTATGATGCCCCCTTAGCAGATATAATTTGTGGCCCCCTCCCACACCCAGTAAAATGCCCCCATATGTGCTTAATAGAAAAATAATGACATAATTACTTACGTATTCCCGCTTCTACGATGGGTGATGGATCCTTCTCCTCCTCTGCACTGTGCTGTGAGTGACTCGGCACAGACAGGCACTACATCACGCCTGCCTGCGCCGAGCCGCTCGCGACACAGATTCAGTCTGGGGCGGGATCCGGTCACAATTGCGACCAATGGGACCCCTACAGCTATGCCACTGCCTGGGACACTGCTCTGCTCCTGACAACACTGTCTATTTATGGTAGTGATGTCAGGGGCTTCCCCAGAGAAGGAGTCCCGGAGCAGAGCCGCTAGTGCTATGCCCGGGACTACTTCTCTCCTCCTAGCATCACTGTCCATATATGAACAGTGATGCCGTGACGACGGCAGCATCAGCACCTGGCGGCCGAGTGGGTCCCCCAAGTGTAGTGGGCCCGACACTTGCCCGGGTTCGCCAGGTGCGGACGCCGGCCCTGTGTATGTGTGTATATAGTTTTATATATGTTTGTGGATCTATGAGGGTATAATTTTATATGTGTGTGTGTGTGTGTATAGATTTATGTGTATACAGTTTTGTGTGTATATCGATCTGTGTGTGTGTACATTTGTTTATCTGTGTGTGTGTGTGTGTGTGTGTGTGTGTGTGTGTGTGTGTGTGTGTGTATGTATGAGTGTATAGTTTTATATATGTGTGTGTATAGTTGTGTATGTGTGTGTGTGTGTGTGTAAGTATGTATGAATGTATAGTTTTAGATGTATGTGTATTTGTGTATAGTTTTATGTGTGTGTATGTATGAGTACATAGTTTTATATGTGTGTGTATAGTTGTGTACGTGTGTGTGGATGTATAAGTGTATAGCTTTATATATGTGTGTGCATGAGTGTGTGTGTATGTATGAGTATACAGTTGTGTGTGTTTGTGTATAATTGTGTGTGTGTATGGATCTATGTCTGCAGTCTTGCATGTATGTATGCTATATGGTGTACTGTATATAAGCTCCTGCTCTATAGTAGGTGTGTGTGTGTGTGTTTTTGTGTGTTTGTGTGTGTGTGTTTAGTAGTGTGTGTATAGTTGTGTTTGCGGCTGTATGAGTGTATAATTTTATATAATTGTGTGTATAGATCTGTGTCTGCAGTCTTGTATGTATGTGTGTTGTATGGTGTACTGTATACAAACTCCTACTCTATAGGAGGAGTGTTGTGTAATTGTGTGTCTATAATTGTGTGTGTGGATGTATGAGTGTATACTTTTATATAGTTGTGATTATAACTTTGTGTCTGTAGTCTTGTATGTACGTACGTACGTACGTGTAACGTCCGTGGTCGCTGACCACAATCTCCTCCCATCCCGTTGACGCATTCTCTCCAGAGATGTCTGCACATGCGGCCGGCCTGCTCCTCAGCCACCACTAGGGTGCGCTCGAGAGCTCAGTCCAGACTTAAGGAGCCAGAGCGCACACAGGTGTGAGATTGAGCTGATTGCTCCCAGATCACCCTGATCTATAAGAAGGGCTCTGCCCCTTCCTGCATTGCCTGAGCTTTGTTGTAATACCCTAGTCTGTCTTTGCAAATGGTCTCCTATTGTTTTCCAGTTCCCAGTGTTCCTGTTCCTGCTACCTGTATCCCGTGCTAACCTGGTCAAGTACCGTGTTGAGTTGAAGTCATGCTGTGATGTATACCACGCCTGTCCTGCTACACCACGCCTTATGTCTACCTGCTGCCTAGTCCCAGCCGAGCCTGTCTTGCTACTGTCTGAGCTGCCACAGGTACACCCATACGAACTATAGATTGTGACCTATGTCCAGCTGGCCAGCTGTCATACCGTTAAGGCGGTATGACCCAGTGTGTCCACGAACCCAATGTGACAGTGAGCTCAGGCCCTGGACCCTGCTGGTCAATCCAAGACCATGACGACGTCACAAGAGATGCGGGCGGATATGCTAGACCTCCGGTATTGACAGGACCAACTCCTCCAGGCACTGAACATTATTGCTCATCGGCTGGATGTGCAAGCTGCTGTTCCTCCTACCACATCTCCTGGCAGTACAGATCCTCCGACTACACCTCCTGGCAGTGCTGATCCCCGATTTTCTTTGCTGCTACCTCACCGCTATGATGGAGATGCAAAGACCTGCTGTGGATTTTTGAACCAGTGCCAGATCCACTTTAGTCTGTATGCAAGAGCACTTTCGTCTGATGGCACAAGGGTCGCTTTCATTGTCTCTCTCCTCACTGGCAGGGCCCTAGCATGGGCGAACCCTATCTGGGAAAGACAAGGACCAGAGACCCGTGACTTCCAGGGGTTCCTACGAACATTTCACACAGTGTTTGAGGATCCTGGACGAGTCTCGCCTGCAGCCGCCTCCTTGCTGAACCTACGCCAGGGAGACACATCAGTGTGCGAGTACGCCATCAGCTTCCGCACCCTGGTGGGAGAATTGTTGTGGAACAATGAGGCCCTGGTGGCTACATTCTGGCAAGGAGTGTCTTCTGAAATTAAGGACAAGCTTGCCACCCGAGATCTGCTGTCTACCCTGGATGACCTCATTTTTCAGGCCGCCCAGATTGATTTAAGGATCCGAGAACGGTTCCAAGAGGCTCGCCGGGAGGGAGTACTCTCTAGCCCGGTTCCTACATTGCAGCAAACCCTGCTGTCCTCATCAGTTGTTCCTCCAAAGTAGTCTTTGAAGATGGACCATCTCAAGCTGTCTACCCTGGAGAGACATCACAGACGCACTTCGGGACTCTGTCTGTATTGCAGCCTCGGAGGCCATCTTGTGCGTCTGTGCCCCCAAAAGCCCCAGAGCCTAGGGTTGGTTGGAGAGTCAACCCTGGTTGAAGAAGGACTTTCTTCTAAATTGTCCATTCTTGTGACCATAATGTCCGGCGAGAGAATGCAACGGGTCGCTGCTTATCTGGACTCTGGATCTGCAGCTAACTTAATTCAGAGAGACCTGGTGGATCTTCTCCAGTTGCCCACAACCCCTCTGGAGAGGCCTTTGATGAATGCTTCTGTGAATGGGCTACCTCTGCCAGACCCAGTTGTAGCTGTGACCAAGCCGCTGAGGCTCCAAGTGGGTGTCCTCCATTCTAATCTCCTCTCG
>NC_134688.1:860848-887609 GCF_050947455.1 Rhinoderma darwinii
TTATACCACAGAGCTGACACTCTAATACCAGCATTATACATTATATTACATCACAGGGAGATTATACCACAGAGCTGACACTCTAATACCAGCATTATACATTATATTACATCACAGGGGGATAATACCACAGAGCTGACACTCTAATACCAGCATTATACATTATATTACATCACAGGGAGATTATACCACAGAGCTGACACTCTAATACCAGCATTATACATTATATTACATCACAGGGAGATAACACCACAGAGCTGACACTCTAATACCAGCATTATACATTATATTACATCACAGGGAGATAATACCACAGAGCTGACACTCTAATACCAGCATTATACATTATATTACATCACAGGGAGATAACACCACAGAGCTGACACTCTAATACCAGCATTATACATTATATTACATCACAGGGAGATTATACCACAGAGCTGACACTCTAATACCAGCATTATACATTATATTACATCACAGGGAGATTATACCACAGAGCTGACACTCTAATACCAGCATTATACATTATATTACATCACAGGGAGATAACACCACAGAGCTGACACTCTAATACCAGCATTATACATTATATTACATCACAGGGAGATAACACCACAGAGCTGACACTCTAATACCAGCATTATACATTATATTACATCACAGGGAGATAACACCACAGAGCTGACACTCTAATACCAGCATTATACATTATATTACATCACAGGGAGATTATACCACAGAGCTGACACTCTAATACCAGCATTATACATTATATTACATCACAGGGAGAATATACCACAGAGCTGACACTCTAATACCAGCATTATACATTATATTACATCACAGGGAGATAATACCACAGAGCTGACACTCTAATACCAGCATTATACATTATATTACATCACAGAGAGATAATACCACAGAGCTGACACTCTAATACCAGCATTATACATTATATTACATCACAGGGAGATTATACCACAGAGCTGACACTCTAATACCAGTATTATACGTTATATTACACCACAGGGAGATTATACCACAGAGCTGACACTCTAATACCAGCATTATACATTATATTACATCACAGGGAGATAACACCACAGAGCTGACACTCTAATACCAGCATTATACATTATATTACATCACAGGGAGATAATACCACAGAGCTGACACTCTAATACCAGCATTATACATTATATTACATCACAGGGAGATTATACCACAGAGCTGACACTCTAATACCAGCATTATACATTATATTACATCACAGGGAGATAATACCACAGAGCTGACACTCTAATACCAGCATTATACATTATATTACATCACAGGGGGATAACACCACAGAGCTGACACTCTAATACCAGCATTATACATTATATTACATCACAGGGAGATAATACCACAGAGCTGACACTCTAATACCAGCATTATACATTATATTACATCACAGGGAGATAACACCACAGAGCTGACACTCTAATACCAGCATTATATATTATTTTACATCACAGGGAGATTATACCACAGAGCTGACACTCTAATACCAGCATTATACATTATTTTACATCACAGGGAGATTATACCACAGAGCTGACACTCTAATACCAGCATTATACATTATATTACATCACAGGGAGATTATACCACAGAGCTGACACTCTAACACCAGCATTATACATTATATTACATCACAGGGAGATAACACCACAGAGCTGACACTCTAATACCAGCATTATACATTATTTTACATCACAGGGAGATTATACCACAGAGCTGACACTCTAATACCAGCATTATACATTATATTACATCACAGGGAGATAATACCACAGAGCTGACACTCTAATACCAGCATTATACATTATATTACATCACAGGGAGATTATACCACAGAGCTGACACTCTAATACCAGCATTATACATTATATTACATCACAGGGAGATTATACCACAGAGCTGACACTCTAATACCAGCATTATACATTATATTACATCACAGGGAGATTATACCACAGAGCTGACACTCTAATACCAGCATTATACATTATATTACATCACAGGGAGATTATACCACAGAGCTGACACTCTAATACCAGCATTATACATTATATTACATCACAGGGAGATTATACCACAGAGCTGACACTCTAATACCAGCATTATACATTATATTACATCACAGGGAGATTATACCACAGAGCTGACACTCTAACACCAGCATTATACATTATATTACATCACAGGGAGATTACACCACAGAGCTGACACTCTAATACCAGCATTATACATTATATTACATCACAGGGAGATAATACCACAGAGCTGACACTCTAATACCAGCATTATACATTATATTACATCACAGGGAGATAACACCACAGAGCTGACACTCTAATACCAGCATTATACATTATATTACATCACAGGGAGATTATACCACAGAGCTGACACTCTAATACCAGCATTATACGTTATATTACATCACAGGGAGATTATACCACAGAGCTGACACTCTAATACCAGCATTATACATTATATTACATCACAGGGAGATAACACCACAGAGCTGACACTCTAATACCAGCATTATACATTATATTACATCACAGGGAGATTATACCACAGAGCTGACACTCTAATACCAGCATTATACATTATATTACATCACAGGGAGATAACACCACAGAGCTGACACTCTAATACCAGCATTATACATTATATTACATCACAGGGAGATTATACCACAGAGCTGACACTCTAATACCAGCATTATACATTATATTACATCACAGGGAGATAATACCACAGAGCTGACACTCTAATACCAGCATTATACATTATATTACATCACAGGGAGATAACACCACAGAGCTGACACTCTAATACCAGCATTATACATTATATTACATCACAGGGAGATTACACCACAGAGCTGACACTCTAATACCAGCATTATACATTATATTACATCACAGGGAGATTATACCACAGAGCTGACACTCTAATACCAGCATTATACATTATATTACATCACAGGGAGATTATACCACAGAGCTGACACTCTAATACCAGCATTATACATTATATTACATCACAGGGAGATAACACCACAGAGCTGACACTCTAATACCAGCATTATACATTATATTACATCACAGGGAGATAACACCACAGAGCTGACACTCTAATACCAGCATTATACATTATATTACATCACAGGGAGATTATACCACAGAGCTGACACTCTAATACCAGCATTATATATTATATTACATCACAGGGAGATTATACCACAGAGCTGACACTCTAATACCAGCATTATACATTATATTACATCACAGGGAGATAATACCACAGAGCTGACACTCTAATACCAGCATTATACATTATATTACATCACAGGGAGATAACACCACAGAGCTGACACTCTAATACCAGCATTATACATTATATTACATCACAGGGGGATAATACCACAGAGCTGACACTCTAATACCAGCATTATACATTATATTACATCACAGGGAGATAACACCACAGAGCTGACACTCTAATACCAGCATTATACATTATATTACATCACAGGGAGATTATACCACAGAGCTGACACTCTAATACCAGCATTATACATTATATTACATCACAGGGAGATAATACCACAGAGCTGACACTCTAATACCAGCATTATACATTATATTACATCACAGGGAGATTATACCACAGAGCTGACACTCTAATACCAGCATTATACATTATATTACATCACAGAGAGATAACACCACAGAGCTGACACTCTAATACCAGCATTATACATTATATTACACCACAGGGAGATTATACCACAGAGCTGACACTCTAATACCAGCATTATACATTATATTACATCACAGGGAGATTATACCACAGAGCTGACACTCTAATACCAGCATTATACATTATATTACATCACAGGGAGATAATACCACAGAGCTGACACTCTAATACCAGCATTATACATTATATTACATCACAGGGAGATTACACCACAGAGCTGACACTCTAATACCAGCATTATACATTATATTACATCACAGGGAGATTATACCACAGAGCTGACACTCTAATACCAGCATTATACATTATATTACATCACAGGGAGATAATACCACAGAGCTGACACTCTAATACCAGCATTATACATTATATTACATCACAGGGAGATAATACCACAGAGCTGACACTCTAATACCAGCATTATACATTATATTACATCACAGGGAGATTATACCACAGAGCTGACACTCTAATACCAGCATTATACATTATTTTACATCACAGGGAGATAATACCACAGAGCTGACACTCTAATACCAGCATTATACATTATATTACATCACAGGGAGATTATACCACAGAGCTGACACTCTAATACCAGCATTATACATTATATTACATCACAGGGAGATAATACCACAGAGCTGACACTCTAATACCAGCATTATACATTATATTACATCACAGGGGGATAATACCACAGAGCTGACACTCTAATACCAGCATTATACATTATATTACATCACAGGGAGATTATACCACAGAGCTGACACTCTAATACCAGCATTATACATTATATTACATCACAGGGAGATAACACCACAGAGCTGACACTCTAATACCAGCATTATACATTATTTTACATCACAGGGAGATAATACCACAGAGCTGACACTCTAATACCAGCATTATACATTATATTACATCACAGGGAGATTATACCACAGAGCTGACACTCTAATACCAGCATTATACATTATATTACATCACAGGGAGATAATACCACAGAGCTGACACTCTAATACCAGCATTATACATTATATTACATCACAGGGGGATAACACCACAGAGCTGACACTCTAATACCAGCATTATACATTATTTTACATCACAGGGAGATAATACCACAGAGCTGACACTCTAATACCAGCATTATACATTATATTACATCACAGGGAGATTATACCACAGAGCTGACACTCTAATACCAGCATTATACATTATATTACATCACAGGGAGATTATACCACAGAGCTGACACTCTAATACCAGCATTATACATTATATTACATCACAGGGAGATTATACCACAGAGCTGACACTCTAATACCAGCATTATACATTATATTACATCACAGGGAGATTATACCACAGAGCTGACACTCTAATACCAGCATTATACATTATATTACATCACAGGGAGATTATACCACAGAGCTGACACTCTAATACCAGCATTATACATTATATTACATCACAGGGAGATTATACCACAGAGCTGACACTCTAATACCAGCATTATACATTATATTACATCACAGGGAGATTATACCACAGAGCTGACACTCTAATACCAGCATTATACATTATATTACATCACAGGGAGATAACACCACAGAGCTGACACTCTAATACCAGCATTATACATTATATTACATCACAGGGAGATAACACCACAGAGCTGACACTCTAATACCAGCATTATACATTATATTACATCACAGGGAGATAATACCACAGAGCTGACACTCTAATACCAGCATTATACATTATATTACATCACAGGGAGATTATACCACAGAGCTGACACTCTAATACCAGCATTATACATTATATTACATCACAGGGAGATAACACCACAGAGCTGACACTCTAATACCAGCATTATACATTATATTACATCACAGGGAGATTACACCACAGAGCTGACACTCTAATACCAGCATTATACATTATATTACATCACAGGGAGATAATACCACAGAGCTGACACTCTAATACCAGCATTATACATTATATTACATCACAGGGAGATTATACCACAGAGCTGACACTCTAATACCAGCATTATACATTATATTACATCACAGGGAGATTATACCACAGAGCTGACACTCTAATACCAGCATTATACATTATATTACATCACAGGGAGATTATACCACAGAGCTGACACTCTAATACCAGCATTATACATTATATTACATCACAGGGAGATTATACCACAGAGCTGACACTCTAATACCAGCATTATACATTATATTACATCACAGGGAGATTATACCACAGAGCTGACACTCTAATACCAGCATTATACATTATATTACATCACAGGGAGATAACACCACAGAGCTGACACTCTAATACCAGCATTATACATTATATTACATCACAGGGAGACAACACCACAGAGCTGACACTCTAATACCAGCATTATACATTATATTACATCACAGGGAGATAACACCACAGAGCTGACACTCTAATACCAGCATTATACATTATATTACATCACAGGGAGATAATACCACAGAGCTGACACTCTAATACCAGCATTATACATTATATTACATCACAGGGAGATAATACCACAGAGCTGACACTCTAATACCAGCATTATATATTATATTACATCACAGGGAGATAATACCACAGAGCTGACACTCTAATACCAGCATTATACATTATATTACATCACAGGGAGATTACACCACAGAGCTGACACTCTAATACCAGCATTATACATTATATTACATCACAGGGAGATTATACCACAGAGCTGACACTCTAATACCAGCATTATACATTATATTACATCACAGGGAGATTATACCACAGAGCTGACACTCTAATACCAGCATTATACATTATATTACATCACAGGGAGATTATACCACAGAGCTGACACTCTAATACCAGCATTATACATTATATTACATCACAGGGAGATAATACCACAGAGCTGACACTCTAATACCAGCATTATACATTATATTACATCACAGGGAGATTATACCACAGAGCTGACACTCTAATACCAGCATTATACATTATATTACATCACAGGGAGATTATACCACAGAGCTGACACTCTAATACCAGCATTATACATTATATTACATCACAGGGAGATTATACCACAGAGCTGACACTCTAATACCAGCATTATACATTATATTACATCACAGGGAGATTATACCACAGAGCTGACACTCTAATACCAGCATTATACATTATATTACATCACAGGGAGATAACACCACAGAGCTGACACTCTAATACCAGCATTATACATTATATTACATCACAGGGAGATAACACCACAGAGCTGACACTCTAATACCAGCATTATACATTATATTACATCACAGGGAGATAACACCACAGAGCTGACACTCTAATACCAGCATTATACATTATATTACATCACAGGGAGATAACACCACAGAGCTGACACTCTAATACCAGCATTATACATTATATTACATCACAGGGAGACAACACCACAGAGCTGACACTCTAATACCAGTATTATACATTATATTACATCACAGGGAGATAACACCACAGAGCTGACACTCTAATACCAGCATTATACATTATATTACATCACAGGGAGATAACACCACAGAGCTGACACTCTAATACCAGCATTATACATTATATTACATCACAGGGAGATAATACCACAGAGCTGACACTCTAATACCAGCATTATACATTATATTACATCACAGGGAGATTATACCACAGAGCTGACACTCTAATACCAGCATTATACATTATATTACATCACAGGGAGATTATACCACAGAGCTGACACTCTAATACCAGCATTATACATTATATTACATCACAGGGAGATTATACCACAGAGCTGACACTCTAATACCAGCATTATACATTATATTACATCACAGGGAGATTACACCACAGAGCTGACACTCTAATACCAGCATTATACATTATATTACATCACAGGGAGATTATACCACAGAGCTGACACTCTAATACCAGCATTATACATTATATTACATCACAGGGAGATTATACCACAGAGCTGACACTCTAATACCAGCATTATACATTATATTACATCACAGGGAGATAATACCACAGAGCTGACACTCTAATACCAGCATTATACATTATATTACATCACAGGGAGATTATACCACAGAGCTGACACTCTAATACCAGCATTATACATTATATTACATCACAGGGAGATTATACCACAGAGCTGACACTCTAATACCAGCATTATACATTATATTACATCACAGGGGGATTATACCACAGAGCTGACACTCTAATACCAGCATTATACATTATATTACATCACAGGGAGATAACACCACAGAGCTGACACTCTAATACCAGCATTATACATTATATTACATCACAGGGAGATTATACCACAGAGCTGACACTCTAATACCAGCATTATACATTATATTACATCACAGGGAGATAATACCACAGAGCTGACACTCTAATACCAGCATTATACATTATATTACATCACAGGGGGATAACACCACAGAGCTGACACTCTAATACCAGCATTATACATTATTTTACATCACAGGGAGATAATACCACAGAGCTGACACTCTAATACCAGCATTATACATTATTTTACATCACAGGGAGATTATACCACAGAGCTGACACTCTAATACCAGCATTATACATTATATTACATCACAGGGAGATAATACCACAGAGCTGACACTCTAATACCAGCATTATACATTATATTACATCACAGGGGGATAACACCACAGAGCTGACACTCTAATACCAGCATTATACATTATTTTACATCACAGGGAGATAATACCACAGAGCTGACACTCTAATACCAGCATTATACATTATTTTACATCACAGGGAGATTATACCACAGAGCTGACACTCTAATACCAGCATTATACATTATATTACATCACAGGGGGATAACACCACAGAGCTGACACTCTAATACCAGCATTATACATTATTTTACATCACAGGGAGATAACACCACAGAGCTGACACTCTAATACCAGCATTATACATTATATTACATCACAGGGAGATTATACCACAGAGCTGACACTCTAATACCAGCATTATACATTATATTACATCACAGGGAGATTATACCACAGAGCTGACACTCTAATACCAGCATTATACATTATATTACATCACAGGGAGATAACACCACAGAGCTGACACTCTAATACCAGCATTATACATTATATTACATCACAGGGAGATAATACCACAGAGCTGACACTCTAATACCAGCATTATACATTATATTACATCACAGGGAGATTATACCACAGAGCTGACACTCTAATACCAGCATTATACATTATATTACATCACAGGGAGATTATACCACAGAGCTGACACTCTAATACCAGCATTATACATTATATTACATCACAGGGAGATAATACCACAGAGCTGACACTCTAATACCAGCATTATACATTATATTACATCACAGGGAGATTATACCACAGAGCTGACACTCTAATACCAGCATTATACATTATATTACATCACAGGGAGATTATACCACAGAGCTGACACTCTAATACCAGCATTATACATTATATTACATCACAGGGAGATTATACCACAGAGCTGACACTCTAATACCAGCATTATACATTATATTACATCACAGGGAGATTATACCACAGAGCTGACACTCTAACACCAGCATTATACATTATATTACATCACAGGGAGATAATACCACAGAGCTAACACTCTAATACCAGCATTATACATTATATTACATCACAGGGAGATAATACCACAGAGCTGACACTCTAATACCAGCATTATACATTATATTACATCACAGGGAGATAATACCACAGAGCTGACACTCTAATACCAGCATTATACATTATATTACATCACAGGGAGATTATACCACAGAGCTGACACTCTAATACCAGCATTATACATTATATTACATCACAGGGAGATTATACCACAGAGCTGACACTCTAATACCAGCATTATACATTATATTACATCACAGGGAGATAATACCACAGAGCTGACACTCTAATACCAGCATTATACATTATATTACATCACAGGGAGATAACACCACAGAGCTGACACTCTAATACCAGCATTATACATGATATTACATCACAGGGAGATAACACCACAGAGCTGACACTCTAATACCAGCATTATACATTATATTACATCACAGGGAGATTATACCACAGAGCTGACACTCTAATACCAGCATTATACATTATATTACATCACAGGGAGATTACACCACAGAGCTGACACTCTAATACCAGCATTATACATTATATTACATCACAGGGAGATAATACCACAGAGCTGACACTCTAATACCAGCATTATACATTATATTACATCACAGGGAGATTATACCACAGAGCTGACACTCTAATACCAGCATTATACATTATATTACATCACAGGGAGATTATACCACAGAGCTGACACTCTAATACCAGCATTATACATTATATTACATCACAGGGAGATTATACCACAGAGCTGACACTCTAATACCAGCATTATACATTATTTTACATCACAGGGAGATAACACCACAGAGCTGACACTCTAATACCAGCATTATACATTATATTACATCACAGGGAGATAACACCACAGAGCTGACACTCTAATACCAGCATTATACATTATATTACATCACAGGGAGATTATACCACAGAGCTGACACTCTAATACCAGCATTATACATTATATTACATCACAGGGAGATAACACCACAGAGCTGACACTCTAATACCAGCATTATACATTATATTACATCACAGGGAGATTATACCACAGAGCTGACACTCTAATACCAGCATTATATATTATATTACATCACAGGGAGATTATACCACAGAGCTGACACTCTAATACCAGCATTATATATTATATTACATCACAGGGAGATTACACCACAGAGCTGACACTCTAATACCAGCATTATACATTATTTTACATCACAGGGAGATTATACCACAGAGCTGACACTCTAATACCAGCATTATACGTTATATTACATCACAGGGAGATTATACCACAGAGCTGACACTCTAATACCAGCATTATACATTATATTACATCACAGGGAGATTATACCACAGAGCTGACACTCTAATACCAGCATTATACGTTATATTACATCACAGGGAGATTATACCACAGAGCTGACACTCTAATACCAGCATTATACATTATATTACATCACAGGGAGATTACACCACAGAGCTGACACTCTAATACCAGCATTATACATTATATTACATCACAGGGAGATAACACCACAGAGCTGACACTCTAATACCAGCATTATACATTATATTACATCACAGGGAGATTATACCACAGAGCTGACACTCTAATACCAGCATTATACATTATATTACATCACAGGGGGATAATACCACAGAGCTGACACTCTAATACCAGCATTATACATTATATTACATCACAGGGAGATTATACCACAGAGCTGACACTCTAATACCAGCATTATACATTATATTACATCACAGGGAGATAACACCACAGAGCTGACACTCTAATACCAGCATTATACATTATATTACATCACAGGGAGATAATACCACAGAGCTGACACTCTAATACCAGCATTATACATTATATTACATCACAGGGAGATAACACCACAGAGCTGACACTCTAATACCAGCATTATACATTATATTACATCACAGGGAGATTATACCACAGAGCTGACACTCTAATACCAGCATTATACATTATATTACATCACAGGGAGATAATACCACAGAGCTGACACTCTAATACCAGCATTATACATTATATTACATCACAGGGAGATTATACCACAGAGCTGACACTCTAATACCAGCATTATACATTATTTTACATCACAGGGAGATAATACCACAGAGCTGACACTCTAATACCAGCATTATACATTATATTACATCACAGGGGGATAATACCACAGAGCTGACACTC
This sequence comes from Rhinoderma darwinii, assembly GCF_050947455.1. Classification (NCBI taxonomy): domain Eukaryota; kingdom Metazoa; phylum Chordata; class Amphibia; order Anura; family Rhinodermatidae; genus Rhinoderma; species Rhinoderma darwinii. Next base: position 872,705 of record NC_134688.1, read on the forward strand.
TAATACCAGCATTATACATTATATTACATCACAGGGAGATTATACCACAGAGCTGACACTCTAATACCAGCATTATACATTATATTACATCACAGGGGGATAACACCACAGAGCTGACACTCTAATACCAGCATTATACATTATATTACATCACAGGGAGATTATACCACAGAGCTGACACTCTAATACCAGCATTATACATTATATTACATCACAGGGAGATAATACCACAGAGCTGACACTCTAATACCAGCATTATACATTATATTACATCACAGGGGGATAACACCACAGAGCTGACACTCTAATACCAGCATTATACATTATATTACATCACAGGGAGATAATACCACAGAGCTGACACTCTAATACCAGCATTATACATTATATTACATCACAGGGAGATAATACCACAGAGCTGACACTCTAATACCAGCATTATACATTATATTACATCACAGGGAGATAATACCACAGAGCTGACACTCTAATACCAGCATTATACATTATTTTACATCACAGGGAGATAATACCACAGAGCTGACACTCTAATACCAGCATTATACATTATATTACATCACAGGGAGATAATACCACAGAGCTGACACTCTAATACCAGCATTATACATTATATTACATCACAGGGAGATAATACCACAGAGCTGACACTCTAATACCAGCATTATACATTATATTACATCACAGGGAGATAATACCACAGAGCTGACACTCTAATACCAGCATTATACATTATATTACATCACAGGGAGATTATACCACAGAGCTGACACTCTAATACCAGCATTATACATTATATTACATCACAGGGAGATTATACCACAGAGCTGACACTCTAATACCAGCATTATACATTATATTACATCACAGGGAGATTATACCACAGAGCTGACACTCTAATACCAGCATTATACATTATATTACATCACAGGGAGATTATACCACAGAGCTGACACTCTAATACCAGCATTATACATTATATTACATCACAGGGAGATTATACCACAGAGCTGACACTCTAATACCAGCATTATACATTATATTACATCACAGGGAGATTACACCACAGAGCTGACACTCTAATACCAGCATTATACATTATATTACATCACAGGGAGATAATACCACAGAGCTGACACTCTAATACCAGCATTATACATTATTTTACATCACAGGGAGATTATACCACAGAGCTGACACTCTAATACCAGCATTATACATTATATTACATCACAGGGAGATAACACCACAGAGCTGACACTCTAATACCAGCATTATACATTATATTACATCACAGGGAGATTATACCACAGAGCTGACACTCTAATACCAGCATTATACATTATATTACACCACAGGGAGATTATACCACAGAGCTGACACTCTAATACCAGCATTATACATTATATTACATCACAGGGAGATAACACCACAGAGCTGACACTCTAATACCAGCATTATACATTATATTACATCACAGGGAGATAATACCACAGAGCTGACACTCTAATACCAGCATTATACATTATATTACATCACAGGGAGATAATACCACAGAGCTGACACTCTAATACCAGCATTATACATTATATTACATCACAGGGAGATAACACCACAGAGCTGACACTCTAATACCAGCATTATACATTATATTACATCACAGGGAGATTATACCACAGAGCTGACACTCTAATACCAGCATTATACATTATATTACATCACAGGGAGATAATACCACAGAGCTGACACTCTAATACCAGCATTATACATTATATTACATCACAGGGAGATAACACCACAGAGCTGACACTCTAATACCAGCATTATACATTATATTACATCACAGGGAGATTATACCACAGAGCTGACACTCTAATACCAGCATTATACATTATATTACATCACAGGGAGATAATACCACAGAACTGACACTCTAATACCAGCATTATACATTATATTACATCACAGGGAGATAACACCACAGAGCTGACACTCTAATACCAGCATTATACATTATATTACATCACAGGGAGATTATACCACAGAGCTGACACTCTAATACCAGCATTATACATTATATTACATCACAGGGAGATTATACCACAGAGCTGACACTCTAATACCAGCATTATACATTATATTACATCACAGGGAGATTATACCACAGAGCTGACACTCTAATACCAGCATTATACATTATATTACATCACAGGGAGATAATACCACAGAGCTGACACTCTAATACCAGCATTATACATTATATTACATCACAGGGAGATTATACCACAGAGCTGACACTCTAATACCAGCATTATACATTATATTACATCACAGGGAGATTATACCACAGAGCTGACACTCTAATACCAGCATTATACATTATATTACATCACAGGGAGATAATACCACAGAGCTGACACTCTAATACCAGCATTATACATTATATTACATCACAGGGAGATAACACCACAGAGCTGACACTCTAATACCAGCATTATACATTATATTACATCACAGGGAGATAACACCACAGAGCTGACACTCTAATACCAGCATTATACATTATATTACATCACAGGGAGATAACACCACAGAGCTGACACTCTAATACCAGCATTATACATTATATTACATCACAGGGAGATAACACCACAGAGCTGACACTCTAATACCAGCATTATACATTATATTACATCACAGGGAGATAATACCACAGAGCTGACACTCTAATACCAGCATTATACATTATATTACATCACAGGGAGATAACACCACAGAGCTGACACTCTAATACCAGCATTATACATTATATTACATCACAGGGAGATTATACCACAGAGCTGACACTCTAATACCAGCATTATACATTATATTACATCACAGGGAGATTATACCACAGAGCTGACACTCTAATACCAGCATTATACATTATATTACATCACAGGGAGATTATACCACAGAGCTGACACTCTAATACCAGCATTATACATTATATTACATCACAGGGAGATAATACCACAGAGCTGACACTCTAATACCAGCATTATACATTATATTACATCACAGGGAGATAATACCACAGAGCTGACACTCTAATACCAGCATTATACATTATATTACATCACAGGGAGATAACACCACAGAGCTGACACTCTAATACCAGCATTATACATTATATTACATCACAGGGAGATAATACCACAGAGCTGACACTCTAATACCAGCATTATACATTATATTACATCACAGGGAGATTACACCACAGAGCTGACACTCTAATACCAGCATTATACATTATATTACATCACAGGGAGATTATACCACAGAGCTGACACTCTAATACCAGTATTATACGTTATATTACATCACAGGGAGATAATACCACAGAGCTGACACTCTAATACCAGCATTATACGTTATATTACATCACAGGGAGATTATACCACAGAGCTGACACTCTAATACCAGCATTATACATTATATTACATCACAGGGAGATAATACCACAGAGCTGACACTCTAATACCAGCATTATACATTATATTACATCACAGGGAGATAATACCACAGAGCTGACACTCTAATACCGGCATTATACGTTATATTACATCACAGGGAGATTATACCACAGAGCTGACACTCTAATACCAGCATTATACATTATATTACATCACAGGGAGATAATACCACAGAGCTGACACTCTAATACCAGCATTATACATTATATTACATCACAGGGAGATAATACCACAGAGCTGACACTCTAATACCAGCATTATACATTATATTACATCACAGGGAGATAATACCACAGAGCTGACACTCTAATACCAGCATTATACATTATATTACATCACAGAGAGATAATACCACAGAGCTGACACTCTAATACCAGCATTATACATTATATTACATCACAGGGAGATTATACCACAGAGCTGACACTCTAATACCAGCATTATACATTATATTACATCACAGGGAGATAATACCACAGAGCTGACACTCTAATACCAGCATTATACATTATATTACATCACAGGGAGATAATACCACAGAGCTGACACTCTAATACCAGCATTATACATTATATTACATCACAGGGAGATAACACCACAGAGCTGACACTCTAATACCAGCATTATACATTATATTACATCACAGGGAGATAACACCACAGAGCTGACACTCTAATACCAGCATTATACATTATATTACATCACAGGGAGATAACACCACAGAGCTGACACTCTAATACCAGCATTATACATTATATTACATCACAGGGAGATTATACCACAGAGCTGACACTCTAATACCAGCATTATACATTATATTACATCACAGGGAGATAACACCACAGAGCTGACACTCTAATACCAGCATTATACATTATATTACATCACAGGGAGATTATACCACAGAGCTGACACTCTAATACCAGCATTATACATTATATTACATCACAGGGAGATAATACCACAGAGCTGACACTCTAATACCAGCATTATACATTATATTACATCACAGGGAGATTATACCACAGAGCTGACACTCTAATACCAGCATTATACATTATATTACATCACAGGGAGATAACACCACAGAGCTGACACTCTAATACCAGCATTATACATTATATTACATCACAGGGAGATTATACCACAGAGCTGACACTCTAATACCAGCATTATACATTATATTACATCACAGGGAGATTATACCACAGAGCTGACACTCTAATACCAGCATTATACATTATATTACATCACAGGGAGATAATACCACAGAGCTGACACTCTAATACCAGCATTATACATTATATTACATAACAGGGAGATAATACCACAGAGCTGACACTCTAATACCAGCATTATACATTATATTACATCACAGGGAGATTATACCACAGAGCTGACACTCTAATACCAGCATTATACATTATATTACATCACAGGGAGATAATACCACAGAGCTGACACTCTAATACCAGCATTATACATTATATTACATCACAGGGAGATAACACCACAGAGCTGACACTCTAATACCAGCATTATACATTATATTACATCACAGGGAGATAACACCACAGAGCTGACACTCTAATACCAGCATTATACATTATATTACATCACAGGGGGATAACACCACAGAGCTGACACTCTAATACCAGCATTATACATTATATTACATCACAGGGAGATTATACCACAGAGCTGACACTCTAATACCAGCATTATACATTATATTACACCACAGGGAGATTATACCACAGAGCTGACACTCTAATACCAGCATTATACATTATATTACATCACAGGGAGATAATACCACAGAGCTGACACTCTAATACCAGCATTATACATTATATTACATCACAGAGAGATAATACCACAGAGCTGACACTCTAATACCAGCATTATACATTATATTACATCACAGGGAGATTATACCACAGAGCTGACACTCTAATACCAGCATTATACATTATATTACATCACAGGGAGATAACACCACAGAGCTGACACTCTAATACCAGCATTATACATTATATTACATCACAGGGAGATTATACCACAGAGCTGACACTCTAATACCAGTATTATACATTATATTACATCACAGGGAGATTATACCACAGAGCTGACACTCTAATACCAGCATTATACATTATATTACATCACAGGGAGATAATACCACAGAGCTGACACTCTAATACCGGCATTATACATTATATTACATCACAGGGAGATAATACCACAGAGCTGACACTCTAATACCAGCATTATACATTATATTACATCACAGGGAGATTATACCACAGAGCTGACACTCTAATACCAGCATTATACATTATATTACATCACAGGGAGATAACACCACAGAGCTGACACTCTAATACCAGTATTATACATTATATTACATCACAGGGAGATTATACCACAGAGCTGACACTCTAATACCAGCATTATATATTATATTACATCACAGGGAGATTATACCACAGAGCTGACACTCTAATACCAGCATTATACATTATATTACATCACAGGGAGATAATACCACAGAGCTGACACTCTAATACCAGCATTATACATTATATTACATCACAGGGAGATAATACCACAGAGCTGACACTCTAATACCAGCATTATACATTATATTACATCACAGGGAGATTATACCACAGAGCTGACACTCTAATACCAGCATTATACATTATATTACATCACAGGGAGATAAGACCACAGAGCTGACACTCTAATACCAGCATTATATATTATATTACATCACAGGGAGATAACACCACAGAGCTGACACTCTAATACCAGCATTATACATTATATTACATCACAGGGAGATTACACCACAGAGCTGACACTCTAATACCAGCATTATACATTATATTACATCACAGGGAGATAATACCACAGAGCTGACACTCTAATACCAGCATTATACATTATATTACATCACAGGGAGATAATACCACAGAGCTGACACTCTAATACCAGCATTATACATTATATTACATCACAGGGAGATTATACCACAGAGCTGACACTCTAATACCAGCATTATACATTATATTACATCACAGGGAGATAACACCACAGAGCTGACACTCTAATACCAGCATTATACATTATATTACATCACAGGGAGATTATACCACAGAGCTGACACTCTAATACCAGCATTATACATTATATTACATCACAGGGAGATTATACCACAGAGCTGACACTCTAATACCAGCATTATACATTATATTACATCACAGGGAGATAATACCACAGAGCTGACACTCTAATACCAGCATTATACATTATATTACATCACAGGGAGATAATACCACAGAGCTGACACTCTAATACCAGCATTATACATTATATTACATCACAGGGAGATTATACCACAGAGCTGACACTCTAATACCAGCATTATACATTATATTACATCACAGGGAGATAAGACCACAGAGCTGACACTCTAATACCAGCATTATACATTATATTACATCACAGGGAGATAACACCACAGAGCTGACACTCTAATACCAGCATTATACATTATATTACATCACAGGGAGATTATACCACAGAGCTGACACTCTAATACCAGCATTATACATTATATTACATCACAGGGAGATAATACCACAGAGCTGACACTCTAATACCAGCATTATACATTATATTACATCACAGGGAGATAATACCACAGAGCTGACACTCTAATACCAGCATTATACATTATATTACATCACAGGGAGATAATACCACAGAGCTGACACTCTAATACCAGCATTATACATTATATTACATCACAGGGAGATTATACCACAGAGCTGACACTCTAATACCAGCATTATACATTATATTACATCACAGGGAGATAATACCACAGAGCTGACACTCTAATACCAGCATTATATATTATATTACATCACAGGGAGATTATACCACAGAGCTGACACTCTAATACCAGCATTATACATTATATTACATCACAGGGAGATAATACCACAGAGCTGACACTCTAATACCAGCATTATACATTATATTACATCACAGGGAGATAATACCACAGAGCTGACACTCTAATACCAGCATTATACATTATATTACATCACAGGGAGATTATACCACAGAGCTGACACTCTAATACCAGTATTATACATTATATTACATCACAGGGAGATAACACCACAGAGCTGACACTCTAATACCAGCATTATACATTATATTACATCACAGGGAGATAACACCACAGAGCTGACACTCTAATACCAGCATTATACATTATATTACATCACAGGGAGATAACACCACAGAGCTGACACTCTAATACCAGCATTATATATTATATTACATCACAGGGAGATTATACCACAGAGCTGACACTCTAATACCAGCATTATACATTATATTACATCACAGGGAGATTATACCACAGAGCTGACACTCTAATACCAGCATTATACATTATATTACATCACAGGGAGATAATACCACAGAGCTGACACTCTAATACCAGCATTATACATTATATTACATCACAGGGAGATTATACCACAGAGCTGACACTCTAATACCAGCATTATACATTATATTACATCACAGGGAGATAAGACCACAGAGCTGACACTCTAATACCAGCATTATACATTATATTACATCACAGGGAGATTATACCACAGAGCTGACACTCTAATACCAGCATTATACATTATATTACATCACAGGGAGATAACACCACAGAGCTGACACTCTAATACCAGCATTATACATTATATTACATCACAGGGAGATTATACCACAGAGCTGACACTCTAATATCAGCATTATACATTATATTACATCACAGGGAGATAACACCACAGAGCTGACACTCTAATACCAGCATTATACATTATATTACATCACAGGGAGATAATACCACAGAGCTGACACTCTAATACCAGCATTATACATTATATTACATCACAGGGAGATTATACCACAGAGCTGACACTCTAATACCAGCATTATACATTATATTACATCACAGGGAGATAATACCACAGAGCTGACACTCTAATACCAGCATTATACATTATATTACATCACAGGGAGATTATACCACAGAGCTGACACTCTAATACCAGCATTATACATTATATTACATCACAGGGAGATTATACCACAGAGCTGACACTCTAATACCAGCATTATATATTATATTACATCACAGGGAGATTACACCACAGAGCTGACACTCTAATACCAGCATTATACATTATATTACATCACAGGGGGATAACACCACAGAGCTGACACTCTAATACCAGCATTATATATTATATTACATCACAGGGAGATTATACCACAGAGCTGACACTCTAATACCAGTATTATACATTATATTACATCACAGGCAGATATACCACAGAGCTGACACTCTAATACCAGCATTATACATTATATTACATCACAGGGAGATAACACCACAGAGCTGACACTCTAATACCAGCATTATACATTATATTACATCACAGGGAGATTATACCACAGAGCTGACACTCTAATACCAGCATTATACATTATATTACATCACAGGGAGATTATACCACAGAGCTGACACTCTAATACCAGCATTATACATTATATTACATCACAGGGAGATTACACCACAGAGCTGACACTCTAATACCAGCATTATACATTATATTACATCACAGGGAGATAATACCACAGAGCTGACACTCTAATACCAGCATTATACATTATATTACATCACAGGGAGATAACACCACAGAGCTGACACTCTAATACCAGCATTATACATTATATTACATCACAGGGAGATAATACCACAGAGCTGACACTCTAATACCAGCATTATACATTATATTACATCACAGGGAGATAACACCACAGAGCTGACACTCTAATACCAGCATTATACATTATATTACATCACAGGGAGATTATACCACAGAGCTGACACTCTAATACCAGCATTATACATTATATTACATCACAGGGAGATTACACCACAGAGCTGACACTCTAATACCAGCATTATACATTATATTACATCACAGGGAGATAATACCACAGAGCTGACACTCTAATACCAGCATTATACATTATATTACATCACAGGGAGATTATACCACAGAGCTGACACTCTAATACCAGCATTATACATTATATTACATCACAGGGAGATAAGACCACAGAGCTGACACTCTAATACCAGCATTATACATTATATTACATCACAGGGAGATAACACCACAGAGCTGACACTCTAATACCAGCATTATACATTATATTACATCACAGGGAGATAATACCACAGAGCTGACACTCTAATACCAGCATTATACATTATATTACATCACAGGGAGATTATACCACAGAGCTGACACTCTAATACCAGCATTATACATTATATTACATCACAGGGAGATAACACCACAGAGCTGACACTCTAATACCAGCATTATACATTATATTACATCACAGGGAGATTATACCACAGAGCTGACACTCTAATACCAGCATTATACATTATATTACATCACAGGGAGATAATACCACAGAGCTGACACTCTAATACCAGCATTATACATTATATTACATCACAGGGAGATAATACCACAGAGCTGACACTCTAATACCAGCATTATACATTATATTACATCACAGGGAGATTATACCACAGAGCTGACACTCTAATACCAGCATTATACATTATATTACATCACAGGGAGATAATACCACAGAGCTGACACTCTAATACCAGCATTATACATTATATTACATCACAGGGAGATTATACCACAGAGCTGACACTCTAATACCAGCATTATACATTATATTACATCACAGGGAGATTATACCACAGAGCTGACACTCTAATACCAGCATTATACATTATATTACATCACAGGGAGATTATACCACAGAGCTGACACTCTAATACCAGCATTATACATTATATTACATCACAGGGAGATTATACCACAGAGCTGACACTCTAATACCAGCATTATACATTATATTACATCACAGGGAGATAACACCACAGAGCTGACACTCTAATACCAGCATTATACATTATATTACATCACAGGGAGATTATACCACAGAGCTGACACTCTAATACCAGCATTATACATTATATTACATCACAGGAGATTATACCACAGAGCTGACACTCTAATACCAGCATTATACATTATATTACATCACAGGGAGATTATACCACAGAGCTGACACTCTAATACCAGCATTATATATTATATTACATCACAGGGAGATAACACCACAGAGCTGACACTCTAATACCAGCATTATACATATATTACACCACAGGGAGATTATACCACAGAGCTGACACTCTAATACCAGCATTATACATTATATTACATCACAGGGAGATAATACCACAGAGCTGACACTCTAATACCAGCATTATACATTATATTACATCACAGGGAGATAATACCACAGAGCTGACACTCTAATACCAGCATTATACATTATATTACATCACAGGGAGATAATACCACAGAGCTGACACTCTAATACCAGCATTATACATTATATTACATCACAGGGAGATAACACCACAGAGCTGACACTCTAATACCAGCATTATACATTATATTACATCACAGGGAGATTATACCACAGAGCTGACACTCTAATACCAGCATTATACATTATATTACATCACAGGGAGATTATACCACAGAGCTGACACTCTAATACCAGCATTATACATTATATTACATCACAGGGAGATTATACCACAGAGCTGACACTCTAATACCAGCATTATACATTATATTACATCACAGGGAGATTATACCACAGAGCTGACACTCTAATACCAGCATTATACATTATATTACATCACAGGGAGATTACACCACAGAGCTGACACTCTAATACCAGCATTATACATTATATTACATCACAGGGAGATAATACCACAGAGCTGACACTCTAATACCAGCATTATACATTATATTACATCACAGGGAGATAACACCACAGAGCTGACACTCTAATACCAGCATTATACATTATATTACATCACAGGGAGATAACACCACAGAGCTGACACTCTAATACCAGCATTATACATTATATTACATCACAGGGAGATTATACCACAGAGCTGACACTCTAATACCAGCATTATACATTATATTACATCACAGGGAGATTATACCACAGAGCTGACACTCTAATACCAGCATTATACATTATATTACATCACAGGGAGATTATACCACAGAGCTGACACTCTAATACCAGCATTATACATTATATTACATCACAGGGAGATAACACCACAGAGCTGACACTCTAACACCAGCATTATACATTATATTACATCACAGGGAGATAATACCACAGAGCTGACACTCTAATACCAGCATTATACATTATATTACACCACAGGGAGATAATACCACAGAGCTGACACTCTAATACCAGCATTATACATTATATTACATCACAGGGAGATTATACCACAGAGCTGACACTCTAATACCAGCATTATACATTATATTACATCACAGGGAGATTATACCACAGAGCTGACACTCTAATACCAGCATTATACATTATATTACACCACAGGGAGATAATACCACAGAGCTGACACTCTAATACCAGCATTATACATTATATTACATCACAGGGAGATAATACCACAGAGCTGACACTCTAATACCAGCATTATACATTATATTACATCACAGGGAGATAACACCACAGAGCTGACACTCTAATACCAGCATTATACATTATATTACACCACAGGGAGATTATACCACAGAGCTGACACTCTAATACCAGCATTATACATTATATTACATCACAGGGAGATAATACCACAGAGCTGACACTCTAATACCAGCATTATACATTATATTACATCACAGGGAGATAATACCACAGAGCTGACACTCTAATACCAGCATTATACATTATATTACATCACAGGGAGATTATACCACAGAGCTGACACTCTAATACCAGCATTATACATTATATTACATCACAGGGAGATTATACCACAGAGCTGACACTCTAATACCAGCATTATACATTATATTACATCACAGGGAGATAACACCACAGGCTGACACTCTAATACCAGTATTATACATTATATTACATCACAGGGAGATAATACCACAGAGCTGACACTCTAATACCAGCATTATACATTATATTACATCACAGGGAGATTATACCACAGAGCTGACACTCTAATACCAGCATTATACATTATATTACATCACAGGGAGATTATACCACAGAGCTGACACTCTAATACCAGCATTATACATTATATTACATCACAGGGAGATAATACCACAGAGCTGACACTCTAATACCAGCATTATACATTATATTACATCACAGGGAGATAATACCACAGAGCTGACACTCTAATACCAGCATTATACATTATATTACATCACAGGGAGATTACACCACAGAGCTGACACTCTAATACCAGCATTATACATTATATTACATCACAGGGAGATAATACCACAGAGCTGACACTCTAATACCAGCATTATACATTATATTACATCACAGGGAGATTATACCACAGAGCTGACACTCTAATACCAGCATTATACATTATATTACATCACAGGGAGATAATACCACAGAGCTGACACTCTAATACCAGCATTATACATTATATACATCACAGGGAGATAATACCACAGAGCTGACACTCTAATACCAGTATTATACATTATATTACATCACAGGGAGATAATACCACAGAGCTGACACTCTAATACCAGCATTATACATTATATTACATCACAGGGAGATAACACCACAGAGCTGACACTCTAATACCAGCATTATACATTATATTACATCACAGGGAGATTATACCACAGAGCTGACACTCTAATACCAGCATTATACATTATATTACATCACAGGGAGATTATACCACAGAGCTGACACTCTAATACCAGCATTATACATTATATTACATCACAGGGAGATAATACCACAGAGCTGACACTCTAATACCAGCATTATACATTATATTACATCACAGGGAGATAATACCACAGAGCTGACACTCTAATACCAGCATTATACATTATATTACATCACAGGGAGATAATACCACAGAGCTGACACTCTAATACCAGCATTATACATTATATTACATCACAGGGAGATAATACCACAGAGCTGACACTCTAATACCAGTATTATACATTATATTACATCACAGGGAGATAATACCACAGAGCTGACACTCTAATACCAGCATTATACATTATATTACATCACAGGGAGATAACACCACAGAGCTGACACTCTAATACCAGCATATACATTATATTACATCACAGGGAGATTATACCACAGAGCTGACACTCTAATACCAGCATTATACATTATATTACATCACAGGGAGATAATACCACAGAGCTGACACTCTAATACCAGCATTATACATTATATTACATCACAGGGAGATAATACCACAGAGCTGACACTCTAATACCAGCATTATACATTATATTACATCACAGGGAGATAATACCACAGAGCTGACACTCTAACACCAGCATTATACATTATATTACATCACAGGGAGATAATACCACAGAGCTGACACTCTAATACCAGCATTATACATTATATTACATCACAGGGAGATAATACCACAGAGCTGACACTCTAATACCAGCATTATACATTTATATTACATCACAGGGAGATTATACCACAGAGCTGACACTCTAATACCAGCATTATACATTATATCACATCACAGGGAGATTATACCACAGAGCTGACACTCTAATACCAGCATTATACATTATATTACATCACAGGGAGATTATACCACAGAGCTGACACTCTAATACCAGCATTATACATTATATTACATCACAGGGAGATAATACCACAGAGCTGACACTCTAATACCAGCATTATATATTATATTACATCACAGGGAGATAATACCACAGAGCTGACACTCTAATACCAGCATTATACATTATATTACATCACAGGGAGATTATACCACAGAGCTGACACTCTAATACCAGTATTATACATTATATTACATCACAGGGAGATAATACCACAGAGCTGACACTCTAATACCAGCATTATACATTATATTACACCACAGGGAGATAATACCACAGAGCTGACACTCTAATACCAGTATTATACATTATATTACATCACAGGGAGATTATACCACAGAGCTGACACTCTAATACCAGCATTATACATTATATTACATCACAGGGAGATAACACCACAGAGCTGACACTCTAATACCAGCATTATACATTATATTA
>NC_134688.1:887809-967221 GCF_050947455.1 Rhinoderma darwinii
TACATTATATTACATCACAGGGAGATTATACCACAGAGCTGACACTCTAATACCAGCATTATACATTATATTACATCACAGGGAGATAATACCACAGAGCTGACACTCTAATACCAGCATTATACATTATATTACATCACAGGGAGATTATACCACAGAGCTGACACTCTAATACCAGCATTATACATTATATTACATCACAGGGAGATTATACCACAGAGCTGACACTCTAATACCAGCATTATACATTATATTACATCACAGGGAGATAACACCACAGAGCTGACACTCTAATACCAGCATTATACATTATATTACATCACAGGGAGATAACACCACAGAGCTGACACTCTAATACCAGCATTATACATTATATTACATCACAGGGAGATAATACCACAGAGCTGACACTCTAATACCAGCATTATACATTATATTACATCACAGGGAGATAACACCACAGAGCTGACACTCTAATACCAGCATTATACATTATATTACATCACAGGGAGATAACACCACAGAGCTGACACTCTAATACCAGCATTATACATTATATTACATCACAGGGAGATAATACCACAGAGCTGACACTCTAATACCAGCATTATACATTATATTACATCACAGGGAGATTATACCACAGAGCTGACACTCTAATACCAGCATTATACATTATATTACATCACAGGGAGATAATACCACAGAGCTGACACTCTAATACCAGCATTATACATTATATTACATCACAGGGAGATAACACCACAGAGCTGACACTCTAATACCAGCATTATACATTATATTACATCACAGGGAGATTATACCACAGAGCTGACACTCTAATACCAGCATTATACATTATATTACATCACAGGGAGATAACACCACAGAGCTGACACTCTAATACCAGCATTATACATTATATTACATCACAGGGAGATTACACCACAGAGCTGACACTCTAATACCAGCATTATACATTATATTACATCACAGGGAGATAACACCACAGAGCTGACACTCTAATACCAGCATTATACATTATATTACATCACAGGGAGATAATACCACAGAGCTGACACTCTAATACCAGCATTATACATTATATTACATCACAGGGAGATTATACCACAGAGCTGACACTCTAATACCGGCATTATACATTATATTACATCACAGGGAGATTAATACCACAGAGCTGACACTCTAATACCAGCATTATACATTATATTACATCACAGGGAGATAATACCACAGAGCTGACACTCTAATACCAGCATTATACATTATATTACATCACAGGGAGATAACACCACAGAGCTGACACTCTAATACCAGCATTATACATTATATTACATCACAGGGAGATAATACCACAGAGCTGACACTCTAATACCAGCATTATACATTATATTACATCACAGGGAGATAATACCACAGAGCTGACACTCTAATACCAGCATTATACATTATATTACATCACAGGGAGATAATACCACAGAGCTGACACTCTAATACCAGCAATATACATTATATTACATCACAGGGAGATAACACCACAGAGCTGACACTCTAATACCAGCATTATACATTATATTACATCACAGGGAGATTATACCACAGAGCTGACACTCTAATACCAGCATTATACATTATATTACATCACAGGGAGATTATACCACAGAGCTGACACTCTAATACCAGCATTATATATTATATTACATCACAGGGAGATAACACCACAGAGCTGACACTCTAATACCAGCATTATACATTATATTACATCACAGGGAGATAATACCACAGAGCTGACACTCTAATACCAGCATTATACATTATATTACATCACAGGGAGATTATACCACAGAGCTGACACTCTAATACCAGCATTATACATTATATTACATCACAGGGAGATAATACCACAGAGCTGACACTCTAATACCAGCATTATACATTATATTACATCACAGGGAGATAATACCACAGAGCTGACACTCTAATACCAGCATTATACATTATATTACATCACAGGGAGATAATACCACAGAGCTGACACTCTAATACCAGCATTATACATTATATTACATCACAGGGAGATTATACCACAGAGCTGACACTCTAATACCAGCATTATACATTATATTACATCACAGGGAGATAATACCACAGAGCTGACACTCTAATACCAGCATTATACATTATATTACATCACAGGGAGATAATACCACAGAGCTGACACTCTAATACCAGCATTATACATTATATTACATCACAGGGAGATTATACCACAGAGCTGACACTCTAATACCAGCATTATACATTATATTACATCACAGGGAGATAATACCACAGAGCTGACACTCTAATACCAGCATTATACATTATATTACATCACAGGGAGATAATACCACAGAGCTGACACTCTAATACCAGCATTATACATTATATTACATCACAGGGAGATAATACCACAGAGCTGACACTCTAATACCAGCATTATACATTATATTACATCACAGGGAGATTATACCACAGAGCTGACACTCTAATACCGGCATTATACATTATATTACATCACAGGGAGATTATACCACAGAGCTGACACTCTAATACCAGCATTATACATTATATTACATCACAGGGAGATAACACCACAGAGCTGACACTCTAATACCAGCATTATACATTATATTACATCACAGGGAGATAACACCACAGAGCTGACACTCTAATACCAGCATTATACATTATATTACATCACAGGGAGATAATACCACAGAGCTGACACTCTAATACCAGCATTATACATTATATTACATCACAGGGAGATAATACCACAGAGCTGACACTCTAATACCAGCATTATACATTATATTACATCACAGGGAGATAACACCACAGAGCTGACACTCTAATACCAGCATTATACATTATATTACATCACAGGGAGATAATACCACAGAGCTGACACTCTAATACCAGTATTATACATTATATTACATCACAGGGAGATAATACCACAGAGCTAACACTCTAATACCAGCATTATACATTATATTACATCACAGGGAGATAATACCACAGAGCTGACACTCTAATACCAGCATTATACATTATATTACATCACAGGGAGATAATACCACAGAGCTGACACTCTAATACCAGCATTATACATTATATTACATCACAGGGAGATAACACCACAGAGCTGACACTCTAATACCAGCATTATACATTATATTACATCACAGGGAGATAATACCACAGAGCTGACACTCTAATACCAGCATTATACATTATATTACATCACAGGGAGATAACACCACAGAGCTGACACTCTAATACCAGCATTATACATTATATTACATCACAGGGAGATTATACCACAGAGCTGACACTCTAATACCAGCATTATACATTATATTACATCACAGGGAGATTATACCACAGAGCTGACACTCTAATACCAGCATTATACATTATATTACATCACAGGGAGATAACACCACAGAGCTGACACTCTAATACCAGCATTATACATTATATTACATCACAGGGAGATTATACCACAGAGCTGACACTCTAATACCAGCATTATACATTATATTACATCACAGGGAGATTACACCACAGAGCTGACACTCTAATACCAGCATTATACATTATATTACATCACAGGGAGATTATACCACAGAGCTGACACTCTAATACCAGCATTATACATTATATTACATCACAGGGAGATAATACCACAGAGCTGACACTCTAATACCAGCATTATACATTATATTACATCACAGGGAGATAACACCACAGAGCTGACACTCTAATACCAGCATTATACATTATATTACATCACAGGGAGATAATACCACAGAGCTGACACTCTAATACCAGCATTATACATTATATTACATCACAGGGAGATTATACCACAGAGCTGACACTCTAATACCAGCATTATACATTATATTACATCACAGGGAGATTATACCACAGAGCTGACACTCTAATACCAGCATTATACATTATATTACATCACAGGGAGATTATACCACAGAGCTGACACTCTAATACCAGCATTATACATTATATTACATCACAGAGAGATAATACCACAGAGCTGACACTCTAATACCAGCATTATACAGTTATATTACATCACAGGGAGATAATACCACAGAGCTGACACTCTAATACCAGCATTATACATTATATTACATCACAGGGAGATTATACCACAGAGCTGACACTCTAATACCAGCATTATACATTATATTACATCACAGGGAGATAATACCACAGAGCTGACACTCTAATACCAGCATTATACATTATATTACATCACAGGGAGATTATACCACAGAGCTGACACTCTAATACCAGCATTATACATTATATTACATCACAGGGAGATAACACCACAGAGCTGACACTCTAATACCAGCATTATACATTATATTACATCACAGGGAGATAACACCACAGAGCTGACACTCTAATACCAGCATTATACATTATATTACATCACAGGGAGATAATACCACAGAGCTGACACTCTAATACCAGCATTATACATTATATTACATCACAGGGAGATTATACCACAGAGCTGACACTCTAATACCAGCATTATACATTATATTACATCACAGGAGACTATACCACAGAGCTGACACTCTAATACCAGCATTATACATTATATTACATCACAGGGAGATTATACCACAGAGCTGACACTCTAATACCAGCATTATACATTATATTACATCACAGGGAGATAACACCACAGAGCTGACACTCTAATACCAGCATTATACATTATATTACATCACAGGGAGATAATACCACAGAGCTGACACTCTAATACCAGCATTATACATTATATTACATCACAGGGAGATAATACCACAGAGCTGACACTCTAATACCAGCATTATACATTATATTACATCACAGGGAGATAACACCACAGAGCTGACACTCTAATACCAGCATTATACATTATATTACATCACAGGGAGATAATACCACAGAGCTGACACTCTAATACCAGCATTATACATTATATTACATCACAGGGAGATAACACCACAGAGCTGACACTCTAATACCAGCATTATACATTATATTACATCACAGGGAGATTATACCACAGAGCTGACACTCTAATACCGGCATTATACATTATATTACATCACAGGGAGATTACACCACAGAGCTGACACTCTAATACCAGCATTATACATTATATTACATCACAGGGAGATAACACCACAGAGCTGACACTCTAATACCAGCATTATACATTATATTACATCACAGGGAGATTATACCACAGAGCTGACACTCTAATACCAGCATTATACATTATATTACATCACAGGGAGATTACACCACAGAGCTGACACTCTAATACCAGCATTATACATTATATTACATCACAGGGAGATTATACCACAGAGCTGACACTCTAATACCAGCATTATACATTATATTACATCACAGGGAGATTACACCACAGAGCTGACACTCTAATACCAGCATTATACATTATATTACATCACAGGGAGATAACACCACAGAGCTGACACTCTAATACCAGCATTATACATTATATTACATCACAGGGAGATTATACCACAGAGCTGACACTCTAATACCAGCATTATACATTATATTACATCACAGGGAGATAACACCACAGAGCTGACACTCTAATACCAGCATTATACATTATATTACATCACAGGGAGATAACACCACAGAGCTGACACTCTAATACCAGCATTATACATTATATTACATCACAGGGAGATAATACCACAGAGCTGACACTCTAATACCAGCATTATACATTATATTACATCACAGGGAGATAACACCACAGAGCTGACACTCTAATACCAGCATTATACATTATATTACATCACAGGGAGATAACACCACAGAGCTGACACTCTAATACCAGCATTATACATTATATTACATCACAGGGAGATAATACCACAGAGCTGACACTCTAATACCAGCATTATACATTATATTACATCACAGGGAGATAATACCACAGAGCTGACACTCTAATACCAGCATTATACATTATATTACATCACAGGGAGATTATACCACAGAGCTGACACTCTAATACCAGCATTATACATTATATTACATCACAGGGAGATTATACCACAGAGCTGACACTCTAATACCAGCATTATACATTATATTACATCACAGGGAGATTACACCACAGAGCTGACACTCTAATACCAGCATTATACATTATATTACATCACAGGGAGATAATACCACAGAGCTGACACTCTAATACCAGCATTATACATTATATTACATCACAGGGAGATAATACCACAGAGCTGACACTCTAATACCAGCATTATACATTATATTACATCACAGGGAGATAATACCACAGAGCTGACACTCTAATACCAGCATTATACATTATATTACATCACAGGGAGATAACACCACAGAGCTGACACTCTAATACCAGCATTATACATTATATTACATCACAGGGAGATTACACCACAGAGCTGACACTCTAATACCAGCATTATACATTATATTACATCACAGGGAGATAACACCACAGAGCTGACACTCTAATACCAGCATTATACATTATATTACATCACAGGGAGATTATACCACAGAGCTGACACTCTAATACCAGCATTATACATTATATTACATCACAGGGAGATAACACCACAGAGCTGACACTCTAATACCAGCATTATACATTATATTACATCACAGGGAGATAATACCACAGAGCTGACACTCTAATACCAGCATTATACATTATATTACATCACAGGGAGATAATACCACAGAGCTGACACTCTAATACCAGCATTATACATTATATTACATCACAGGGAGATTATACCACAGAGCTGACACTCTAATACCAGCATTATACATTATATTACATCACAGGGAGATTATACCACAGAGCTGACACTCTAATACCAGCATTATACATTATATTACATCACAGGGAGATAATACCACAGAGCTGACACTCTAATACCAGCATTATACATTATATTACATCACAGGGAGATAATACCACAGAGCTGACACTCTAATACCAGCATTATACATTATATTACATCACAGGGAGATAACACCACAGAGCTGACACTCTAATACCAGCATTATACATTATATTACATCACAGGGAGATAACACCACAGAGCTGACACTCTAATACCAGCATTATACATTATATTACATCACAGGGAGATTATACCACAGAGCTGACACTCTAATACCAGTATTATACATTATATTACATCACAGGGAGATAACACCACAGAGCTGACACTCTAATACCAGCATTATACATTATATTACATCACAGGGAGATTATACCACAGAGCTGACACTCTAATACCAGCATTATACATTATATTACATCACAGGGAGATTATACCACAGAGCTGACACTCTAAATACCAGCATTATACATTATATTACATCACAGGGAGATAACACCACAGAGCTGACACTCTAATACCAGCATTATACATTATATTACATCACAGGGAGATTATACCACAGAGCTGACACTCTAATACCAGTATTATACATTATATTACATCACAGGGAGATAACACCACAGAGCTGACACTCTAATACCAGCATTATACATTATATTACATCACAGGGAGATTATACCACAGAGCTGACACTCTAATACCAGCATTATACATTATATTACATCACAGGGAGATAACACCACAGAGCTGACACTCTAATACCAGCATTATACATTATATTACATCACAGGGAGATTATACCACAGAGCTGACACTCTAATACCAGCATTATACATTATATTACATCACAGGGAGATAACACCACAGAGCTGACACTCTAATACCAGCATTATACATTATATTACATCACAGGAGATAACACCACAGAGCTGACACTCTAATACCAGCATTATACATTATATTACATCACAGGGAGATAATACCACAGAGCTGACACTCTAATACCAGCATTATACATTATATTACATCACAGGGAGATAATACCACAGAGCTGACACTCTAATACCAGCATTATACATTATATCACATCACAGGGAGATTATACCACAGAGCTGACACTCTAATACCAGCATTATACATTATATTACATCACAGGGAGATAATACCACAGAGCTGACACTCTAATACCAGCATTATACATTATATTACATCACAGGGAGATTATACCACAGAGCTGACACTCTAATACCAGCATTATACATTATATTACATCACAGGGAGATTATACCACAGAGCTGACACTCTAATACCAGCATTATACATTATATTACATCACAGGGAGATAACACCACAGAGCTGACACTCTAATACCAGCATTATACATTATATCACATCACAGGGAGATAACACCACAGAGCTGACACTCTAATACCAGCATTATACATTATATTACATCACAGGGAGATAATACCACAGAGCTGACACTCTAATACCAGCATTATACATTATATTACATCACAGGGAGATAATACCACAGAGCTGACACTCTAATACCAGCATTATACATTATATTACATCACAGGGAGATTATACCACAGAGCTGACACTCTAATACCAGCATTATACATTATATTACATCACAGGGAGATAATACCACAGAGCTGACACTCTAATACCAGCATTATACATTATATTACATCACAGGGAGATAACACCACAGAGCTGACACTCTAATACCAGCATTATACATTATATTACATCACAGGGAGATAATACCACAGAGCTGACACTCTAATACCAGCATTATACATTATATTACACCACAGGGAGATAACACCACAGAGCTGACACTCTAATACCAGCATTATACATTATATTACACCACAGGGAGATAACACCACAGAGCTGACACTCTAATACCAGCATTATACATTATATTACATCACAGGGAGATAACACCACAGAGCTGACACTCTAATACCAGCATTATACATTATATTACATCACAGGGAGATAAGACCACAGAGCTGACACTCTAATACCAGCATTATACATTATATTACATCACAGGGAGATTATACCACAGAGCTGACACTCTAATACCAGCATTATACATTATATTACATCACAGGGAGATAATACCACAGAGCTGACACTCTAATACCAGCATTATACATTATATTACATCACAGGGAGATTATACCACAGAGCTGACACTCTAATACCAGCATTATACATTATATTACATCACAGGGAGATTATACCACAGAGCTGACACTCTAATACCAGCATTATACATTATATTACATCACAGGGAGATAACACCACAGAGCTGACACTCTAATACCAGCATTATACATTATATTACATCACAGGGAGATAAGACCACAGAGCTGACACTCTAATACCAGCATTATACATTATATTACATCACAGGGAGATAATACCACAGAGCTGACACTCTAATACCAGCATTATACATTATATTACATCACAGGGAGATAACACCACAGAGCTGACACTCTAATACCAGCATTATACATTATATTACATCACAGGGAGATTATACCACAGAGCTGACACTCTAATACCAGCATTATACATTATATTACATCACAGGGAGATAACACCACAGAGCTGACACTCTAATACCAGCATTATACATTATATTACATCACAGGGAGATAATACCACAGAGCTGACACTCTAATACCAGCATTATACATTATATTACATCACAGGGAGATAATACCACAGAGCTGACACTCTAATACCAGCATTATACATTATATTACATCACAGGGAGATTATACCACAGAGCTGACACTCTAATACCAGCATTATACATTATATTACATCACAGGGAGATAATACCACAGAGCTGACACTCTAATACCAGTATTATACATTATATTACATCACAGGGAGATAACACCACAGAGCTGACACTCTAATACCAGCATTATACATTATATTACATCACAGGGAGATAACACCACAGAGCTGACACTCTAATACCAGCATTATACATTATATTACATCACAGGGAGATTATACCACAGAGCTGACACTCTAATACCAGCATTATACATTATATTACATCACAGGGAGATAATACCACAGAGCTGACACTCTAATACCAGCATTATACATTATATTACATCACAGGGAGATAACACCACAGAGCTGACACTCTAATACCAGCATTATACATTATATTACATCACAGGGAGATAACACCACAGAGCTGACACTCTAATACCAGCATTATACATTATATTACATCACAGGGAGATAATACCACAGAGCTGACACTCTAATACCAGCATTATACATTATATTACATCACAGGGAGATAACACCACAGAGCTGACACTCTAATACCAGCATTATACATTATATTACATCACAGGGAGATAATACCACAGAGCTGACACTCTAATACCAGCATTATACATTATATTACATCACAGGGAGATAACACCACAGAGCTGACACTCTAATACCAGCATTATACATTATATTACATCACAGGGAGATAACACCACAGAGCTGACACTCTAATACCAGCATTATACATTATATTACATCACAGGGAGATTATACCACAGAGCTGACACTCTAATACCAGCATTATACATTATATTACATCACAGGGAGATTATACCACAGAGCTGACACTCTAATACCAGCATTATACATTATATTACATCACAGGGAGATAATACCACAGAGCTGACACTCTAATACCAGCATTATACATTATATTACATCACAGGGAGATTATACCACAGAGCTGACACTCTAATACCAGCATTATACATTATATTACATCACAGGGAGATAATACCACAGAGCTGACACTCTAATACCAGCATTATACATTATATTACATCACAGGGAGATAATACCACAGAGCTGACACTCTAATACCAGCATTATACATTATATTACATCACAGGGAGATAACACCACAGAGCTGACACTCTAATACCAGCATTATACATTATATTACATCACAGGGAGATTATACCACAGAGCTGACACTCTAATACCAGCATTATATATTATATTACATCACAGGGAGATAATACCACAGAGCTGACACTCTAATACCAGCATTATACATTATATTACATCACAGGGAGATAATACCACAGAGCTGACACTCTAATACCGGCATTATACATTATTATTACATCACAGGGGGATAACACCACAGAGCTGACACTCTAATACCAGCATTATACATTATATTACATCACAGGGAGATAATACCACAGAGCTGACACTCTAATACCAGCATTATACATTATATTACATCACAGGGAGATTATACCACAGAGCTGACACTCTAATACCAGCATTATACATTATATTACATCACAGGGAGATTATACCACAGAGCTGACACTCTAATACCGGCATTATACATTATATTACATCACAGGGAGATTATACCACAGAGCTGACACTCTAATACCAGCATTATACATTATATTACATCACAGGGAGATTATACCACAGAGCTGACACTCTAATACCAGCATTATACATTATATTACATCACAGGGAGATAATACCACAGAGCTGACACTCTAATACCAGCATTATACATTATATTACATCACAGGGAGATAACACCACAGAGCTGACACTCTAATACCAGCATTATACATTATATTACATCACAGGGAGATAATACCACAGAGCTGACACTCTAATACCAGCATTATACATTATATTACATCACAGGGAGATAATACCACAGAGCTGACACTCTAATACCAGCATTATACATTATATTACATCACAGGGAGATAACACCACAGAGCTGACACTCTAATACCAGCATTATACATTATATTACATCACAGGGAGATAATACCACAGAGCTGACACTCTAATACCAGCATTATACATTATATTACATCACAGGGAGATTATACCACAGAGCTGACACTCTAATACCAGCATTATACATTATATTACATCACAGGGAGATAACACCACAGAGCTGACACTCTAATACCGGCATTATACATTATATTACATCACAGGGAGATTATACCACAGAGCTGACACTCTAATACCAGCATTATACATTATATTACATCACAGGGAGATAATACCACAGAGCTGACACTCTAATACCAGCATTATACATTATATTACATCACAGGGGGATAATACCACAGAGCTGACACTCTAATACCAGCATTATACATTATATTACATCACAGGGAGATAATACCACAGAGCTGACACTCTAATACCAGCATTATACATTATATTACATCACAGAGAGATAATACCACAGAGCTGACACTCTAATACCGGCATTATACATTATATTACATCACAGGGAGATTATACCACAGAGCTGACACTCTAATACCAGCATTATACATTATATTACATCACAGGGAGATAATACCACAGAGCTGACACTCTAATACCAGCATTATACATTATATTACATCACAGGGAGATAATACCACAGAGCTGACACTCTAATACCAGCAATATACATTATATTACATCACAGGGAGATAATACCACAGAGCTGACACTCTAATACCAGCATTATACATTATATTACATCACAGAGAGATAATACCACAGAGCTGACACTCTAATACCAGCATTATACATTATATTACATCACAGGGAGATTATACCACAGAGCTGACACTCTAATACCAGCATTATACATTATATTACATCACAGGGAGATAATACCACAGAGCTGACACTCTAATACCAGCATTATACATTATATTACATCACAGGGAGATTACACCACAGAGCTGACACTCTAATACCAGCATTATACATTATATTACATCACAGGGAGATAACACCACAGAGCTGACACTCTAATACCAGCATTATACATTATATTACATCACAGGGGATAATACCACAGAGCTGACACTCTAATACCAGCATTATACATTATATTACACCACAGGGAGATTATACCACAGAGCTGACACTCTAATACTCAGCATTATACATTATATTACATCACAGGGAGATAATACCACAGAGCTGACACTCTAATACCAGCATTATACATTATATTACATCACAGGGAGATAACACCACAGAGCTGACACTCTAATACCAGCATTATACATTATATTACATCACAGGGAGATTATACCACAGAGCTGACACTCTAATACCAGCATTATACATTATATTACATCACAGGGAGATTATACCACAGAGCTGACACTCTAATACCAGCATTATACATTATATTACATCACAGGGAGATAATACCACAGAGCTGACACTCTAATACCAGCATTATACATTATATTACACCACAGGGAGATAACACCACAGAGCTGACACTCTAATACCAGCATTATACATTATATTACATCACAGGGAGATAACACCACAGAGCTGACACTCTAATACCAGCATTATACATTATATTACATCACAGGGAGATTACACCACAGAGCTGACACTCTAATACCAGCATTATACATTATATTACATCACAGGGAGATAATACCACAGAGCTGACACTCTAATACCAGCATTATACATTATATTACATCACAGGGAGATTACACCACAGAGCTGACACTCTAATACCAGCATTATACATTATATTACATCACAGGGAGATTATACCACAGAGCTGACACTCTAATACCAGCATTATACATTATATTACATCACAGGGAGATAACACCACAGAGCTGACACTCTAATACCAGCATTATACATTATATTACATCACAGGGAGATAACACCACAGAGCTGACACTCTAATACCAGCATTATACATTATATTACATCACAGGGAGATAACACCACAGAGCTGACACTCTAATACCAGCATTATACATTATATTACATCACAGGGAGATAATACCACAGAGCTGACACTCTAATACCAGCATTATACATTATATTACATCACAGGGAGATAATACCACAGAGCTGACACTCTAATACCAGCATTATACATTATATTACATCACAGGGAGATAACACCACAGAGCTGACACTCTAATACCAGCATTATACATTATATCACATCACAGGGAGATTACACACAGAGCTGACACTCTAATACCAGCATTATACATTATATTACATCACAGGGAGATTATACCACAGAGCTGACACTCTAATACCAGCATTATATATTATATTACATCACAGGGGGATAACACCACAGAGCTGACACTCTAATACCAGCATTATACATTATATTACATCACAGGGAGATTATACCACAGAGCTGACACTCTAATACCAGCATTATACATTATATTACATCACAGGGAGATAACACCACAGAGCTGACACTCTAATACCAGCATTATACATTATATTACATCACAGGGAGATAATACCACAGAGCTGACACTCTAATACCAGCATTATACATTATATTACATCACAGGGAGATTACACCACAGAGCTGACACTCTAATACCAGCATTATACATTATATTACATCACAGGGAGATAATACCACAGAGCTGACACTCTAATACCAGCATTATACATTATATTACATCACAGGGAGATAACACCACAGAGCTGACACTCTAATACCAGCATTATACATTATATTACATCACAGGGAGATAACACCACAGAGCTGACACTCTAATACCAGCATTATACATTATATTACATCACAGGGAGATTATACCACAGAGCTGACACTCTAATACCAGCATTATACATTATATTACATCACAGGGAGATAACACCACAGAGCTGACACTCTAATACCAGCATTATACATTATATTACATCACAGGGAGATTATACCACAGAGCTGACACTCTAATACCAGCATTATACATTATATTACATCACAGGGAGATAATACCACAGAGCTGACACTCTAATACCAGCATTATACATTATATTACATCACAGGGAGATTATACCACAGAGCTGACACTCTAATACCAGCATTATACATTATATTACATCACAGGGAGATAACACCACAGAGCTGACACTCTAATACCAGCATTATACATTATATTACATCACAGGGAGATTATACCACAGAGCTGACACTCTAATACCAGCATTATACATTATATTACATCACAGGGAGATAACACCACAGAGCTGACACTCTAATACCAGCATTATACATTATATTACATCACAGGAGATTATACCACAGAGCTGACACTCTAATACCAGCATTATACATTATATTACATCACAGGGAGATTATACCACAGAGCTGACACTCTAATACCAGCATTATACATTATATTACATCACAGGGAGATTACACCACAGAGCTGACACTCTAATACCAGCATTATACATTATATTACATCACAGGGAGATTATACCACAGAGCTGACACTCTAATACCAGCATTATACATTATATTACATCACAGGGAGATTATACCACAGAGCTGACACTCTAATACCAGCATTATACATTATATTACATCACAGGGAGATAACACCACAGAGCTGACACTCTAATACCAGCATTATACATTATATTACATCACAGGGAGATAATACCACAGAGCTGACACTCTAATACCAGCATTATACATTATATTACACCACAGGGAGATTATACCACAGAGCTGACACTCTAATACCAGCATTATACATTATATTACATCACAGGGAGATAATACCACAGAGCTGACACTCTAATACCAGCATTATACATTATATTACACCACAGGGAGATAATACCACAGAGCTGACACTCTAATACCAGCATTATACATTATATTACATCACAGGGAGATAATACCACAGAGCTGACACTCTAATACCAGCATTATACATTATATTACATCACAGGGAGATTATACCACAGAGCTGACACTCTAATACCAGCATTATACATTATATTACACCACAGGGAGATAACACCACAGAGCTGACACTCTAATACCAGCATTATACATTATATTACATCACAGGGAGATTATACCACAGAGCTGACACTCTAATACCAGCATTATACATTATATTACATCACAGGGAGATTATACCACAGAGCTGACACTCTAATACCAGCATTATACATTATATTACACCACAGGGAGATAACACCACAGAGCTGACACTCTAATACCAGCATTATACATTATATTACATCACAGGGAGATAATACCACAGAGCTGACACTCTAATACCAGCATTATACATTATATTACATCACAGGGAGATAACACCACAGAGCTGACACTCTAATACCAGCATTATACATTATATTACATCACAGGGAGATAATACCACAGAGCTGACACTCTAATACCAGCATTATACATTATATTTACATCACAGGGAGATAACACCACAGAGCTGACACTCTAATACCAGCATTATACATTATATTACATCACAGGGAGATAATACCACAGAGCTGACACTCTAATACCAGCATTATACATTATATTACATCACAGGGAGATAATACCACAGAGCTGACACTCTAATACCAGCATTATACATTATATTACATCACCAGGGAGATTATACCACAGAGCTGACACTCTAATACCAGCATTATACATTATATTACATCACAGGGAGATTATACCACAGAGCTGACACTCTAATACCAGCATTATACATTATATTACATCACAGGGAGATAATACCACAGAGCTGACACTCTAATACCAGCATTATACATTATATTACACCACAGGGAGATAACACCACAGAGCTGACACTCTAATACCAGCATTATACATTATATTACATCACAGGGAGATTATACCACAGAGCTGACACTCTATTACCAGCATTATACATTATATTACATCACAGGGAGATTATACCACAGAGCTGACACTCTAATACCAGCATTATACATTATATTACATCACAGGGAGATTATACCACAGAGCTGACACTCTATTACCAGCATTATACATTATATTACATCACAGGGAGATTATACCACAGAGCTGACACTCTAATACCAGCATTATACATTATATTACATCACAGGGAGATTATACCACAGAGCTGACACTCTATTACCAGCATTATACATTATATTACATCACAGGGAGATAACACCACAGAGCTGACACTCTAATACCAGCATTATACATTATATTACATCACAGGGAGATTATACCACAGAGCTGACACTCTAATACCAGCATTATACATTATATTACATCACAGGGAGATTATACCACAGAGCTGACACTCTAATACCAGCATTATACATTATATTACATCACAGGGAGATAACACCACAGAGCTGACACTCTAATACCAGCATTATACATTATATTACATCACAGGGAGATAACACCACAGAGCTGACACTCTAATACCAGCATTATACATTATATTACATCACAGGGAGATAATACCACAGAGCTGACACTCTAATACCAGCATTATACATTATATTACATCACAGGGAGATAACACCACAGAGCTGACACTCTAATACCAGCATTATACATTATATTACATCACAGGGAGATAACACCACAGAGCTGACACTCTAATACCAGCATTATACATTATATTACATCACAGGGAGATTATACCACAGAGCTGACACTCTAATACCAGCATTATACATTATATTACATCACAGGAGATTATACCACAGAGCTGACACTCTAATACCAGCATTATACATTATATTACATCACAGGGAGATAACACCACAGAGCTGACACTCTAATACCAGCATTATACATTATATTACATCACAGGGAGATAATACCACAGAGCTGACACTCTAATACCAGCATTATACATTATATTACATCACAGGGAGATAATACCGCAGAGCTGACACTCTAATACCAGCATTATACATTATATTACACCACAGGGAGATTATACCACAGAGCTGACACTCTAATACCAGCATTATACATTATATTACATCACAGGGAGATAATACCACAGAGCTGACACTCTAATACCAGCATTATACATTATATTACATCACAGGGAGATAACACCACAGAGCTGACACTCTAATACCAGCATTATACATTATATTACATCACAGGGAGATAATACCACAGAGCTGACACTCTAATACCAGCATTATACATTATATTACATCACAGGGAGATAACACCACAGAGCTGACACTCTAATACCAGCATTATACATTATATTACATCACAGGGAGATTATACCACAGAGCTGACACTCTAATACCAGCATTATACATTATATTACATCACAGAGAGATAACACCACAGAGCTGACACTCTAATACCAGCATTATACATTATATTACATCACAGGGAGATTATACCACAGAGCTGACACTCTAATACCAGCATTATACATTATATTACATCACAGGGAGATAATACCACAGAGCTGACACTCTAATACCAGCATTATACATTATATTACATCACAGGGAGATTATACCACAGAGCTGACACTCTAATACCAGCATTATACATTATATTACATCACAGGGAGATAATACCACAGAGCTGACACTCTAATACCAGCATTATACATTATATTACATCACAGGGGGATAATACCACAGAGCTGACACTCTAATACCAGTATTATATATTATATTACATCACAGGGAGATTATACCACAGAGCTGACACTCTAATACCAGCATTATACATTATATTACATCACAGGGAGATAACACCACAGAGCTGACACTCTAATACCAGCATTATACATTATATTACATCACAGGGAGATTATACCACAGAGCTGACACTCTAATACCGGCATTATACATTATATTACATCACAGGGAGATTATACCACAGAGCTGACACTCTAATACCAGCATTATACATTATATTACATCACAGGGAGATTATACCACAGAGCTGACACTCTAATACCAGCATTATACATTATATTACATCACAGGGAGATAACACCACAGAGCTGACACTCTAATACCAGCATTATACATTATATTACATCACAGGGAGATAATACCACAGAGCTGACACTCTAATACCAGCATTATACATTATATTACATCACAGGGAGATAATACCACAGAGCTGACACTCTAATACCAGCATTATACATTATATTACATCACAGGGAGATAACACCACAGAGCTGACACTCTAATACCAGCATTATACATTATATTACATCACAGGGAGATAATACCACAGAGCTGACACTCTAATACCAGCATTATACATTATATTACATCACAGGGAGATAATACCACAGAGCTGACACTCTAATACCAGCATTATACATTATATTACATCACAGGGAGATAACACCACAGAGCTGACACTCTAATATCAGCATTATACATTATATATTATCACAGGGAGATTATACCACAGAGCTGACACTCTAATACCAGCATTATACATTATATTACATCACAGGGAGATAACACCACAGAGCTGACACTCTAATACCAGCATTATACATTATATTACATCACAGGGAGATAACACCACAGAGCTGACACTCTAATACCAGCATTATACATTATATTACATCACAGGGAGATTATACCACAGAGCTGACACTCTAATACCAGCATTATACATTATATTACATCACAGGGAGATAACACCACAGAGCTGACACTCTAATACCAGCATTATACATTATATTACATCACAGGGAGATTACACCACAGAGCTGACACTCTAATACCAGCATTATACATTATATTACATCACAGGGAGATTATACCACAGAGCTGACACTCTAATACCAGCATTATACATTATATTACATCACAGGGAGATTATACCACAGAGCTGACACTCTAATACCAGCATTATACATTATATTACATCACAGGGAGATAACACCACAGAGCTGACACTCTAATACCAGCATTATACATTATATTACATCACAGGGAGATTATACCACAGAGCTGACACTCTAATACCAGCATTATACATTATATTACATCACAGGGAGATTATACCACAGAGCTGACACTCTAATACCAGCATTATACATTATATTACATCACAGGGAGATTATACCACAGAGCTGACACTCTAATACCAGCATTATACATTATATTACATCACAGGGAGATAATACCACAGAGCTGACACTCTAATACCAGCATTATACATTATATTACATCACAGGGAGATAATACCACAGAGCTGACACTCTAATACCAGCATTATACATTATATTACATCACAGGGAGATAACACCACAGAGCTGACACTCTAATACCAGTATTATACATTATATTACATCACAGGGAGATTATACCACAGAGCTGACACTCTAATACCAGCATTATACATTATATTACATCACAGGGAGATAACACCACAGAGCTGACACTCTAATACCAGCATTATACATTATATTACATCACAGGAAGATAATACCACAGAGCTGACACTCTAATACCAGCATTATACATTATATTACATCACAGGGAGATTATACCACAGAGCTGACACTCTAATACCAGCATTATACATTATATTACATCACAGGGAGATAATACCACAGAGCTGACACTCTAATACCAGTATTATACATTATATTACATCACAGGGAGATTATACCACAGAGCTGACACTCTAATACCAGTATTATACATTATATTACATCACAGGGAGATAATACCACAGAGCTGACACTCTAATACCAGCATTATACATTATATTACATCACAGGGAGATTACACCACAGAGCTGACACTCTAATACCAGCATTATACATTATATTACATCACAGGGAGATTATACCACAGAGCTGACACTCTAATACCGGCATTATACATTATATTACATCACAGGGAGATAATACCACAGAGCTGACACTCTAATACCAGCATTATACATTATATTACATCACAGGGAGATTACACCACAGAGCTGACACTCTAATACCAGCATTATACATTATATTACATCACAGGGAGATAATACCACAGAGCTGACACTCTAATACCAGTATTATATATTATATTACATCACAGGGAGATAACACCACAGAGCTGACACTCTAATATCTCCTATAACGATTTCTTTACATAACGGGGAGCAGATCTTTACTAGTTTGGTTGTTTGTAGATATTTTAATGTTCCGGTCTTGACATCTGAGCTGACACTTCTTCTGGCGGCTGCAGGAATGTTGGGGGGCAGTGCTTGGGGAGATGAGGGGTCCTCTGCCACACTTATCTCACTCCTCTGAGGGCTTTTCTGCAGCCAGTAAATGACACTTCACTTGAGATGTCCCCGGGGAGTCCTCCAGATAAACATTCTCATGACCAGACACTTTCCAGATGGGAAAATAGACGGCAAGATCCGGACATGACAGGGACAAGATGTGGAGACTGTCTGGTGAGTCCTGGTGAACTGCGCCCCCTACGGGTCAGGGACCAGCAGGGGCTCATGTAAGAACATTATAATCTGGCTGCCTCCTCGTGCTACGGACTGGTCCGGCTGCTGCCTCTGTCCTCTGGATTACACTTGGATGTTTGGAAGGAATCTGTTCACATGGAGAGATGGACAGAAGAACCAAACCAGGGACGACTTATAAACGTCTGAGAATCGTATATTACAAGAGCAGATAACCCCACAACTGTAATGGCACCGAGGATTCACATACTAGACCTCGTCACTCAGCACATGACGGCTCCCACTAGATGGTCTTCAGTGGCGGATTCAGTAGACTATAGGCCCTGGCCTGTTCCCCAAACTCTGGCCCCTCTTCTCCACCGCCGCTCTGACGTGTCTATAGTGAACACCACCTTTCTGTGCGAGCATTGACAAATGGTTGTTACGATTCCCCTTGTCACCGGGCTGTGTCCCTACATAATGACAGTCTCCAACCATCGATGACAGTCACGTTCACTGCAGGGACCGCACAGTCCACAAAATCATCACCGGAACCTCCTCAGAGAGCCGGCCTCCGCTTCAGCTCTCCTGAAGGTCTAAATCCAGAAGATCTCCCTCCTCCCCAGGACAAGCCCTTATATACCCCTCAGGGGGAGGAACATCTGGGCAGTTTCTAGTCACCAT
Organism: Rhinoderma darwinii; assembly: GCF_050947455.1. Lineage (NCBI taxonomy): Eukaryota > Metazoa > Chordata > Amphibia > Anura > Rhinodermatidae > Rhinoderma > Rhinoderma darwinii. Next base: position 909,860 of record NC_134688.1, read on the forward strand.
CATTATAATGACTTTAGTTTGTGTCTCTGCTGTCTGTATGTGAGTTGTGGTCCTTTGTGCTATTATGTGTATTGCCACAGCCGGGATGAGGACACACAGGGGGGGGGGGGGGGAGATAATTGGATCTGCCTTGTTTGCTGGTCTGCACCTGAGCTGAATATAACTGTGGTGCCTCCTGATGACCCCCTGTGGAGACTGGACAATGAGGACACTTTATGTCTTGTGGACTTCACCTCTGACTCGTCTGATTGTCCATAGGCTGGAGACACGACCTGTGGTACCTGATTACAGGATCATTCCTCTCTGGACTCACAATATACGACACATAACGCACCATCACACTATACCACACATAATGCACCATCACAATATACCACACATAATGCACCATCACAATATACCACACATAATACACCATCACACTATACCACACATAATACACCATCACAATATACCACACATAATACACCATCACACTATACCACACATAATGCACCATCACACTATACCACACATAATGCACCATCACACTATACCACACATAATACACCATCACAATATACCACACATAATACACCATCACACTATACCACACATAATGCACCATCACACTATACCACACATAATGCACCATCACAATATACCACACATAATGCACCATCACAATATACCACACATAATGCACCATCACAATATACCACACATAATACACCATCACACTATACCACACATAATACACCATCACAATATACCACACATAATACACCATCACACTATACCACACATAATGCACCATCACACTATACCACACATAATACACCATCACAATATACCACACATAATGCACCATCACAATATACCACACATAATACACCATCACACTATACCACACATAATACACCATCACAATATACCACACATAATGCACCATCACACTATACCACACATAATACACCATCACACTATACCACACATAATGCACCATCACACTATACCACACATAATACACCATCACACTATACCACACATAATGCACCATCACAATATACCACACATAATACACCATCACATTATACCACACATAATACACCATCACACTATACCACACATAATACACCATCACACTATACCACACATAATGCACCATCACAATATACCACACATAATGCACCATCACAGTATACCACACATAATACACCATCACACTATACCACACATAATACACCATCACACTATACCACACATAATACACCATCACACTATACCACACATAATGCACCATCACACTATACCACACATAATGCACCATCACACTATACACCACACATAATACACCATCACAATATACCACACATAATGCACCATCACACTATACCACACATAATACATCATCACAATATACCACACATAATACACCATCACATTATACCACACATAATGCACCATCACACTATACCACACATAATACACCATCACACTATACCACACATAATGCACCATCACACTATACCACACATAATGCACCATCACACTATACCACACATAATGCACCATCACACTATACCACACATAATGCACCATCACAATATACCACACATAATGCACCATCACACTATACCACACATAATGCACCATCACACTATACCACACATAATGCACCATCACACTATACCACACATAATGCACCATCACAATAATCCACACATAATGCACCATCACAATATACCACACATAATACACCATCACAATATACCACACATAATACACCATCACACTATACCACACATAATACACCATCACAATATACCACACATAATGCACCATCACACTATACCACACATAATACACCATCACACTATACCACACATAATACACCATCACATTATACCACACATAATACACCATCACAATAATCCACACATAATGCACCATCACAATATACCACACATAATGCACCATCACACTATACCACACATAATACACCATCACAATATACCACACATAATACACCATCACACTATACCACACATAATACACCATCACACTATACCACACATAATGCACCATCACACTATACCACACATAATACACCATCACATTATACCACACATAATACACCATCACAATAATCCACACATAATACACCATCACACTATACCACACATAATACACCATCACACTATACCACACATAATACACCATCACAATAATCCACACATAATGCACCATCACAATATACCACACATAATACACCATCACAATATACCACACATAATACACCATCACACTATACCACACATAATACACCATCACACTATACCACACATAATACACCATCACACTATACCACACATAATGCACCATCACAATATACCACACATAATACACCATCACAATAATCCACACATAATGCACCATCACAATATACCACACATAATACACCATCACAATATACCACACATAATACACCATCACAATATACCACACATAATACACCATCACAATATACCACACATAATGCACCATCACACTATACCACACATAATACACCATCACACTATACCACACATAATGCACCATCACAATATACCACACATAATACACCATCACAATAATCCACACATAATGCACCATCACAATATACCACACATAATACACCATCACAATATACCACACATAATGCACCATCACACTATACCACACATAATACACCATCACACTATACCACACATAATACACCATCACAATATACCACACATAATGCACCATCACACTATACCACACATAATGCACCATCACACTATACCACACATAATACACCATCACAATATACCACACATAATGCACCATCACAACATACCACACATAACGCACCATCACAATATACCACACATAATGCACCATCACAATATACCACACATAATGCACCATCACACTATACCACACATAATGCACCATCACACTATACCACACATAATGCACCATCACACTATACCACACATAATGCACCATCACACTATACCACACATAATGCACCATCACACTATACCACACATAATGCACCATCACACTATACCACACATAATGCACCATCACACTATACCACACATAATGCACCATCACAATATACCACACATAATACACCATCACAATATACCACACATAATACACCATCACACTATACCACACATAATACACCATCACACTGTACCACACAATGCACCATCACACTATACCACACATAATGCACCATCACACTATACCACACATAATGCACCATCACACTATACCACACATAATGCACCATCACAATAAACCACACATAATGCACCATCACAATATACCACACATAATGCACCATCACACTATACCACACATAATACACCATCACACTATACCACACATAATGCACCATCACAATAAACCACACATAATGCACCATCACAATATACCACACATAATGCACCATCACACTATACCACACATAATGCACCATCACAATATACCACACATAATACACCATCACAATATACCACACATAATGCACCATCACACTATACCACACATAATACACCATCACACTATACCACACATAATGCACCATCACAATATACCACACATAATACACCATCACAATATACCACACATAATGCACCATCACACTATACCACACATAATACACCATCACACTATACCACACATAATACACCATCACAATATACCACACATAATGCACCATCACACTATACCACACATAATGCACCATCACACTATACCCCACATAATACACCATCACACTATACCACACATAATGCACCATCACAATATACCACACATAATACACCATCACAATATACCACACATAATGCACCATCACACTATACCACACATAATGCACCATCACACTATACCCCACATAATACACCATCACACTATACCACACATAATGCACCATCACAATATACCACACATAATACACCATCACAATATACCACACATAATGCACCATCACACTATACCACACATAATACACCATCACACTATACCACACATAATACACCATCACACTATACCACACATAATGCACCATCACAATATACCACACATAATACACCATCACAATATACCACACATAATGCACCATCACACTATACCACACATAATGCACCATCACACTATACCCCACATAATACACCATCACACTATACCACACATAATGCACCATCACAATATACCACACATAATACACCATCACAATATACCACACATAATGCACCATCACACTATACCACACATAATACACCATCACACTATACCACACATAATACACCATCACACTATACCACACATAATACACCATCACAATATACCACACATAATACACCATCACACTATACCACACATAATACACCATCACACTATACCACACATAATACACCACCACACTATACCACACATAATACACCATCACACTATACCACACATAATGCACCATCACACTATACCACACATAATGCACCATCACAATAATCCACACATAATACACCATCACACTATACCACACATAATACACCATCACACTGTACCACACAATGCACCATCACACTATACCACACATAATGCACCATCACACTATACCACACATAATGCACCATCACACTATACCACACATAATGCACCATTACAATAAACCACACATAATGCACCATCACAATATACCACACATAATGCACCATCACACTATACCACACATAATACACCATCACACTATACCACACATAATGCACCATCACAATAAACCACACATAATGCACCATCACAATATACCACACATAATGCACCATCACACTATACCACACATAATGCACCATCACAATATACCACACATAATACACCATCACAATATACCACACATAATGCACCATCACACTATACCACACATAATACACCATCACACTATACCACACATAATGCACCATCACAATATACCACACATAATACACCATCACAATATACCACACATAATGCACCATCACACTATACCACACATAATACACCATCACACTATACCACACATAATACACCATCACAATATACCACACATAATGCACCATCACACTATACCACACATAATGCACCATCACACTATACCCCACATAATACACCATCACACTATACCACACATAATGCACCATCACAATATACCACACATAATACACCATCACAATATACCACACATAATGCACCATCACACTATACCACACATAATGCACCATCACACTATACCCCACATAATACACCATCACACTATACCACACATAATGCACCATCACAATATACCACACATAATACACCATCACAATATACCACACATAATGCACCATCACACTATACCACACATAATACACCATCACACTATACCACACATAATACACCATCACAATATACCACACATAATGCACCATCACACTATACCACACATAATGCACCATCACACTATACCCCACATAATACACCATCACACTATACCACACATAATGCACCATCACACTATACCACACATAATGCACCATCACAATAAACCACACATAATGCACCATCACACTATACCACACATAATGCACCATCACACTATACCACACATAATGCACCATCACACTATACCACACATAATGCACCATCACAATAAACCACACATAATGCACCATCACAATATACCACACATAATGCACCATCACACTATACCACACATAATGCACCATCACACTATACCACACATAATGCACCATCACAATAAACCACACATAATGCACCATCACAATAAACCACACATAATGCACCATCACAATAAACCACACATAATGCACCATCACAATAAACCACACATAATGCACCATCACAATAAACCACACATAATGCACCATCACACTATACCACACATAATGCACCATCACACTATACCACACATAATACACCATCACAATATACCACACATAATGCACCATCACACTATACCACACATAATACACCATCACACTATACCACACATAATACACCATCACACTATACCACACATAATACACCATCACACTATACCACACATAATGCACCATCACAATATACCACACATAATGCACCATCACAATAAACCACACATAATGCACCATCACACTATACCACACATAATACACCATCACAATATACCACACATAATGCACCATCACAATAAACCACACATAATGCACCATCACACTATACCACACATAATGCACCATCACAATAAACCACACATAATGCACCATCACAATAAACCACACATAATGCACCATCACAATAAACCACACATAATGCACCATCACAATAAACCACACATAATGCACCATCACAATAAACCACACATAATGCACCATCACACTATACCACACATAATGCACCATCACACTATACCACACATAATACACCATCACAATATACCACACATAATACACCATCACACTATACCACACATAATGCACCATCACACTATACCACACATAATACACCATCACACTATACCACACATAATACACCATCACACTATACCCCACATAATACACCATCACACTATACCACACATAATGCACCATCACACTATACCACACATAATACACCATCACAATATACCACACATAATGCACCATCACACTATACCACACATAATACACCATCACACTATACCACACATAATACACCATCACACTATACCACACATAATACACCATCACACTATACCACACATAATGCACCATCACAATATACCACACATAATGCACCATCACAATAAACCACACATAATGCACCATCACACTATACCACACATAATACACCATCACAATATACCACACATAATGCACCATCACAATAAACCACACATAATGCACCATCACACTATACCACACATAATGCACCATCACAATAAACCACACATAATGCACCATCACAATAAACCACACATAATGCACCATCACAATAAACCACACATAATGCACCATCACAATAAACCACACATAATGCACCATCACAATAAACCACACATAATGCACCATCACACTATACCACACATAATGCACCATCACACTATACCACACATAATACACCATCACAATATACCACACATAATACACCATCACACTATACCACACATAATGCACCATCACACTATACCACACATAATACACCATCACACTATACCACACATAATACACCATCACACTATACCACACATAATGCACCATCACAATAAACCACACATAATGCACCATCACAATAAACCACACATAATGCACCATCACACTATACCACACATAATGCACCATCACAATAAACCACACATAATGCACCATCACAACCTCTCCCCTCATATAATAAGTGAGCTGGCCTTTTGGCCTCCACTGGCCGCTGGCCACCTCACTCGTAGTGCACACCGATCCACTTTCCACAGTTCATTGTATGACCGAAGAGCAATTTTTAACAGTTGCCGGGTTCCTTGATCAGCTCATGGGAGAAGGGCAGTCTATGGCTCTTCATGTCGGGACAGTCCATCAGCGTTCTGGTGTTGCCCTTCCCCGTTTGTATTGGATGGAGAAGCTGTACGGTTGTAAGGACAGGCTCCACCGCAGTAATCGTCCATGGTCCCCAGACACTCGGTTCAGCCATGTGAGGGGGTTGTGATCCGTTACAATTGTAAAGTCTCTGCCATACAGGTATGGCTGTAATTTTTTGAGAGCCCATACGATGGCAAGGCACTCTTTTTTAATAGTTTCATAGGCAACTTCCCGATCCAGTAGTTTATGACTTATGAAAGCAACTGGATGCCCAGCCGCGTCTATCTGGCTAAGAACTGCTCCAATCCCGTAGGTGGACGCATCTGTCTGCACAAGGAACCTGCGCTTGTAGTCTGGTGTGGCCAGGACAGGGGGCAGTGGTGAGGGCCGTCTTTAATGCTGTAAAGGCTTCCTCGCAGGCAGGTGCCCACTTCACCATCCTTGGCATGTTTTTGCGGGTCAGGTCATTTAGGGGCTTTGCCAGGGCACTGAAATGAGAAACAAATTTTCGGTAGTAACTAGGGGTCCCCAAAAAGGCCAGTACCTTTTTCTTAGTTTGAGGGGTAGGCCAGTTGCTAATGGCTTCCACCTTGGCAGGCTCAGGTCTTAGGGTCCCACCTCCTACTCTGTGCCCCAGATACTGCACCTCAGCCATACCCAACTGGCATTTATTAGGGCGAATTGTCCAAGTGTTTAAGATGTTCCTCCCATGATGTGCTGAAAATAGCAATATCATCCAAGTATGAACAGGCAAAGTCCTGACATTGTTCTAGCAGCCGGTCTACCAATCTTTGGAAGGTCGCTGGGGCATTTTTCATCCCAAAGGGCATTCCCAGGAATTCAAAGATGCCAAAGGGGGTAATAAACGCAGATCGCTCCCTGGCGCCCTCTGTTAGGGTTATCTGCCAGTACCCCTTGCTCAAGTCTAATGTAGTTACAAATCAAGCACTGGCCAGCCGATCCAGTAGATCGTCAATCCGTGGCATAGGGTACGCGTCACTTTTGGTGGCATCGTTTAGGCGCCGGTAATCTACTCAGAATCGCATTGTGCCATCCTTTTTGGGCACCAGTATCACAGGGGAAGCCCAGGGGCTCTGGGATGGCCTAATAATCCCAAGTTGTTTCATGTCCGCCAGTTCACTCTTGATCATGTCCCAAACGGCCTCTGGAACTCTAAAACCACAAAAAAAAAAAAGGCCATACTTACTAAGTGTGTGGGTGAAAACCCGTTCCCAGCAGGACGCAGACAGGTCAAAAAATGCTGCAGAAGGAGGTGCATTAAATAGTGATAGCCACTCCCACTAGTCTTGAGGGGAGTGGCAACTAAGTGCTCACAAGTGTGTGATAAATGAGTGTCAGTGTTAGTGTTAGTGTCAGTGTTAGTGTTAGTGTCAGTGTTAGTGTTAGTGTGGTGCTAGGGTGTGAATGTATGGTAAGAAAGAAATGTGTATGTATGGAGGTGTCAGAACTGTGTGATAATGTAATAAAAAATAATAATAATAAATGTGTGATGAATAGGGGTCAGTGCTGTGAGTAGTACATGGGGTGCCAGTACTATGTGTAATACGTGGAGGGATAATGTGCTGGTCGTCAGGCATAGCGTATCTTGCCGAATCACAGCCTATTTGTAACGCCCCTACTGTTAGCTAAGACGGGCTGTTAGATGGTTTATGGCTGATTGTACTCTCTAGATCCCAGCTCCCAGTAGATGGTTGATGGCTTGTGGTACTCTCCAGATCCCAGCTCCCAGTAGATGGTTCATAGCTCGTAGTACTTTCTAGATCCCAGATCCAAGTAGATGGTACATGACTCATGGCACGCTGTAGATTACTGCTCTTAGAAGATGGTTGATGGCTCATAGTAGTCTCTAGATCCCAGTATATGATATGTGGTTTGTGGTACTTTCTAGATCCCAGCTCCCAGTTGATGGTTCACGGCTTGTGGTACTCTAAATCCCGGCTTCCAATAGATGGCTCATATCCTGCAGTACTCTCTAGAGCCGAGCTCCCAGTAGATGGTTTATGGCTTGTGGTACTCTAGATCCGAGCTCCCAGTAGATGGTTTATGGCTTGTGGTACTCTAGATCCCAGCTCCCAGTAGATGGTTTATGGCTTATTGCATTCTCTGTGTCCTAGCTCCCAGTAAATGGTACATGGCTTGTGGTACTCTCAAGATCTCGGCTCCAAGAAGGTGGTACATGACTCATAGCACACTGTAGATCACGGTTCTAAGCAGATGGTTCTTGGCCCAGGGTACACTCTAGATTCTAGCTCTCAGGAGATGGTTTATAGCTTATGGTACTCTCCAGAACCCAGCTCCCAGTAGATGGTTCATAGTTCATGATACTTTCTAGATCCCAGCTCCCAGTAGATGGCTCATGGCTCATGGGACGCTGTAGATTACAGTTCTTAGAAGATGGTTGATGGCTCGTACTAGTCTACGATTCTAGCTCCCAGTAGATGGGTTATGGCTTGTGGTACTCTAGATCCCAGCTCCCAGTAGCTGGTTTATGGCTTGTGGTACTCTAGATCCTAGGTCCCAGTAGATGGTTTATGGCTCATTGTATTCTCTGGATCCTAGCTCCCAGTAAATGGTACATGGCTTGCAGTACTCTCAAGACCTCAGCTCCAAGAAGGTGGTACATGACTCATAGCACACTGTAGATCACTGTTCTAAGTAGATGGTTTGTTGGTACTCTCTAGATTAAAGCTCCCAGGAGGTGGTTTATAGCTCATGGTACTCTCCAGATCCCAGCTCCCAGTAGATGGTCCATAGTTCGTAGTACTTTCTAGATCCCAGATCCAAGTAGATGGTACATGACTCATGGCATGCTGTAGATTACTGCTCTTAGAAGATGGTTGATGGCTCATAGTAGTCTCTAGATCCCAGTATATGATATGTGGTTTGTAGTACTTTCTAGATCCCAGCTCCCAGTTGATGGTTCACTGCTTGTGGTACTCTAAATCCCGGCTTCCAATAGATGGTTCATATCCTGCAGTACTCTCTAGAGCCGAGCTCCCAGTAGATGGTTTATGGCTCGTGGTACTCTCTCAATCCAACTCACAGTAGATGCATCATAACTCATGGTACTCTCTAGATATCGATGGTTCATGGCTCGTGCTATTTTCTAGATCCCAGCTCCCCATAGATGGTTCATGGCTCGTGCTATTTTCTAGATCCCAGCTCCCCATAGATGGTTCATGGCTCGTGCTACTCTCTAGATCCCAGCTCCCATTGATGGTTCATGGCTCGTGCTACTCTCTAGATCCCAGCTCCCCATAGATGGTTCATGGCTCGTGCTACTCTCTAGATCCCAGCTCCCCATAGATGGTTCATGGCTCGTGCTACTCTCTAGATCCCAGCTCCCCATAGATGGTTCATGGCTCATGCTACTCTCTAGATCCCAGCTCCCCATAGATGGTTCATGGCTTGTGCTGCTGTCTAGATCCCAGCTCCCCATAGATGGTTCATGGCTCGTGCTACTCTCTAGATCCCAGCTCCCCATAGATGGTTCATGGCTCGTGCTACTTCTAGATCCCAGCTCCCCATAGATGGTTCATGGCTTGTGCTGCTGTCTAGATCCCAGCTCCCCATAGATGGTTCATGGCTCGTGCTGCTCTCTAGATCCCAGCTCCCCATAGATGGTTCATGGCTCGTGCTACACTCTAGATCCCAGCTCCCCATAGATGGTTCATGGCTCGTGCTACTCTCTAGATCCCAGCTCCCCATAGATGGCTCATGGCTCGTGCTACTCTCTAGATCCCAGCTCCCCATAGATGGTTCATGGCTCGTGCTACTCTCTAGATCCCAGCTCCCCATAGATGGCTCATGGCTCGTGCTACTTCTAGATCCCAGCTCCCCATAGATGGTTCATGGCTCGTGCTACTCTCTAGATCCCAGCTCCCAGTAGATAAATTATTTCACTCTACACCTGTCAGGTTTTATTTTATTATGAGTTTTCTGGCCACAAGGATAGTTTTAATTGGAAAAGGGCAGAGGAGAGATGAATACAAACAGGAAGAGCTGCATTCTGGGAATTTGGTAATAAACATGCTGTGTAACTACCTGCTGTAAGAGGTTGTATTTCTTAAATTTTAAATATGATGTTTATTTGTGGTCTTAAAACTTCTATAAGTCATGTACTACCTGTGGGTGATGCTTATCCGCCATTTTCCAGTGTTGGCTTCTTTTTTCATCCCTACCCCCTTACTTATCACAGGCTTTAGTTGTTGTTTTTCAATACTTTACATTGCAGCACTGCTTGCCTAGATTGGCTCCTGTGTAGAAGTACAAGCTTAACATACGCTCACTAAGAAGTCAGTACATGGAGAGATGATTTCCATAACAGCAATGACATAATGATTATATACTACAAGCAACTAAAACACAGTGAGAAATAGATGTTTATCGGCACATTGCATCGTCAGCCGCATCGAGGCAGGGCTCCTCCGATGGGAACCGCTGCATGTGTTGGGGGTGAATGGTCATTATCTTTTTTGGAGGACACTTTTGGGGTGAAAGGGTTAACAATGGCGGATGTGAAGTGATTAGAGTATATATTACTAGATTAGAGGCAAGTTAGGGGCAGTAATTCTATCAGGACAATGACAAAAAATAGTTTTTTTTTCCCTTACACATCTAGAAAAAACAGCTGCAAACCCAAGATATCCAAGACTAAGAGGTCCTCAGGAGGTGGAGGAATACAGATACCAAAAACAACCTCTAAAGGAGCCATGAAACATAGGGTCAGCTTATCCCAAGGCAGGGGGACAAAGAATCCATGACATACAAGGTTTACCTCAACCGGAGCAAGACGTAGAATACATGAAATACTGGGATGGTCCCCCAGCCCTTAGGTGGACATGACGGAAGGGAATTATGAGACATCCTGAGGGATTATTTTCTTGCTTGATGTAAGTCAATTTCTCAACCTCATTGTTATTTCTTTTCTCTGCAGAATGAGCAACTGTGACCATCGAGCTCGAAGTGGATGAAGACAGAATGCTGCCGCTCAGGGTCTACCTCTTGCTGCTGTTGGCTTTTTCCCCATCCAATTCCTCTCTGGGGACCCTGGAGCTTCACATTGATGAAGAACAACCGGCTGGAACCATCATTGGTGACATCAGTGCAGGTCTTCCACCCGGCTCCACTGGATACATGTTTTTTATTTCAGCGCAAGAAGGAAGCGGTGTTACTAGTGATTTAGACATAGATGAGCACACCGGAATCATTAAAACTGCGCAAGTCCTTGATAGGGAGCAACGTAACCATTATAGCTTTATAGCAGTCACTCCGGAGGGTGTAACCGTGGAAGTGCATATTCATGTGGATGACATCAATGACCACACTCCCACATTTGCTAAAGGTCGTGTCGAAATTGGCATTCCGGAGCACACACCCCGGGGGACTAGCTACCCACTAGAGCCGGCTGTGGATTTGGATAGTGGAGTATTGGGCACTCAGGGATATCTTATTCAAAATGGAGATCCCATGCAAGCATTCCGACTAGAAACCCGCCAAATGTCCAGTGGTATACTGTCTGTAGAACTAGTAGTCAACTCAAATCTAGATCGAGAGAATCGTTCATCATATGCTTTAACTCTTGAGGCATATGACGGTGGATCTCCAAGTCGTAGCTCACAAATGAAATTGGATATATCTATCCTGGACATCAATGACCATGCTCCAGCATTCAACCAGAGCCGCTATCAGGCGCTTATTTCAGAAACTCTTGTGCCAGGTTCTAGTGTCCTTCAGGTCTATGCCACTGATGCTGATCTGGGTCAAAATGGGGACATCACTTATGAGATCAACCGTAGGCAAAGTGACTCAGAGGGTTTCTTTACCATCAATCCACATTCCGGACTTATCCAGCTTAGCAAACCATTGGATTATGAGACTCGGAAAGCTCATGAACTGGTTGTGCAAGCAAGGGATGGGGCAGCTCAGCCAGAGGTGGGAACAGCATTTGTTTCCATCCAGGTAAGGGATTCCAACGACAACCAGCCCAGCATGACCATAATCTTTCTAAGTGAGGATGGAGCCCCAAGAGTGTCAGAGGGGGCCACCCCAGGGCAATATGTAGCGCGAATCTCTGTATCCGACCCCGACTATGGCGAGCATCCTGATGTGGATGTGACTCTGGAGGGTGGGGAGGGAAAGTTTGCTTTGACCACAAAAGATAGCATCATCTACCTCATCTGTGTGGACAAGTTACTAGACCGTGAAGAGCGAGACTCTTACCGCCTACGGGTTCTTGCTACAGATTCAGGAACTCCTCCATTAAGGGCTGAATCCTCATTTGTTCTTGTGGTGACTGATGTTAATGATAATCCGCCAGTCTTTGACCGACAAGAATACAGCCACAGTGTACCAGAAGCAGTTCATCCCGGGAGCTTCCTTCTCCAAGTGACCGCCCGGGATAAAGATCAAGGAGATAATGGAGAAATTAGATATAGCCTTCTAGACACAACTTGGTTCCACATCCACCCAGAAACAGGAGTCATAACCACAGCTGCCCCATTGGACTATGAGAAAGATCCGCAGCCACAAATGACAGTGGTGGCTTCAGATCGTGGCACGCCAGCATTAACCGCCACCACTATTGTTAGGGTCCAACTACTGGATGTTAATGACAATGAACCCATCTTTGCCAATGCAATATACAATGCCACCCTGAGTGAAGGCTCTGCGCGGGGGAACTGCTTCCTAAAGGTGAGAAAGGAAAACAGTTTTTGGATCCTACAATTTACGTTTATAGAAGGTATATAATGGATCATATCTCCATGATCTTGTGTACAGATCACATGGGCACCAGGATTTTTGTGACCTGATTCTGGAGACATGGGCATGCTGCATGACTACCACACACCAATCCATACAGGTAAAATAGGGGAATGCATGGTTATCACACACACTGCTCCAAACAGGTAATACAGGGGTCTGCAAGAATACTACCCAAACCTACTATTCCCTACAGGTGATCGAGGGTACTGCATGACTACTACCCAAACCTACTATTCCCTACAGGTGATCGAGGGTACTGCATGACTACTACCCAAACCTATTCCCACAGGTGATCGAGGGTACTGCATGACTACTACCCAAACCTACTATTCCCTACAGGTGATCGAGCGTACTGCATGACTACTACCCAAGCCTACTATTCCCACAGGTGATCGAGGGTACTGAATGACTACTACCCAAGCCTACTATTCCCACAGGTGATCGAGGGTACTGCATGACTACTACCCAAGCCTACCATTCCCACAGGTGATCGAGGGTACTGCATGACTACTACCCAAACCTACTATTCCCACAGGTGATCAAGGGTACTGAATGACTACTACCCAAGCCTACTATTCCCTATAGGTGATCGAGGGTACTGCATGACTACTACCCAAGCCTACTATTCCCACAGGTGATCGAGGGTACTGCATGACTACTACCCAAGCCTACTATTCCCTATAGGTGATCGAGGGTACTGCATGACTACTACCCAAACCTACTATTCCCACAGGTGATCGAGGGTACTGCATGACTACTACCCAAACCTACTATTCCCTACAGGTGATCGAGGGTACTGCATGACTACTACCCAAACCTACTATTTCCACAGGTGATCGAGGGTACTGCATGACTACTACCCAAACCTACTATTCCCACAGGTGATCGAGGGTACTGCATGACTACTACCCAAACCTACTATTCCCTACAGGTGATCGAGGGTACTGCATGACTGCCACCCAAAATACTATTCCCTACAGATGATCGAGGGTACTGCATGACTACTACCCAAACCTACTATTCCCTACAGGTGATCGAGGGTACTGCATGACTGCCACCCAAAATACTATTCCCTACAGATGATCGAGGGTACTGCATGACTACTACCCAAACCTACTATTCCCACAGGTTATCGAGGGTACTGCATGACTGCTACCCAAGCCTACTATTCCCACAGGTGATCGAGGGTACTGCATGACTACTATCCAAACCTACTATTCTCTACAGGTGATTGAGGGTACTGCATGACTGCCACCCAAACTACTACTCCCTACAGGTGATCGAGGGTACTGCATGACTACTACCCAAACGTACTATTCCCACAGGTGATCGAGGGTACTGCATGACTATTATCCAAACCTACTATTCCCTACAGGTGATCGAGGGTACTGCATGACTACCACCCAAAATACTATTCCCTAGAGGTTATCGAGGGTGCTGCATGATGACTACCCAAACCTACTATTCCCATAGGTGATCGAGGGTACTGCATGACTACTATCCAAACCTACTATTCCCTACAGGTGATCGAGGGTACTGCATGACTACCACCCAAAATACTATTCCCTACAGGTTATCGAGGGTGCTGCATGACGACTACCCAAACCTACTATTCTCTACAGGTAATCGAGGGTACTGCATGACTACTACCCAAGCCTACCATTCCCACAGGTGATCGAGGGTACTGCATGACTACTATCCAAACTACTATTCCCTAAAGGTGATTGAGGGTACTCAGAATGACATTGGAGACGGCTCATAATTTGGCGCAGTTCCTCTTTCCTACCAGCAGTCCTATATGACGGAGGGTTTAATGTTGTGGTGATGCTGAGAAGTGGCAGCTCCATGAGTTATTAGTTGATGTCTTCGTTTGGTGGATCAGGGTGATTAGCATGTTATAAGATTATAAAACCTTCTGCTTGGCATATCCAATCCTAAAACCGCGTGCAACCAGAATACAATAGCTGCACTGTGGACTGCATTTCAGGCAGAGCAGACTGGTGTCTTGGGGTCTCCATGAGGTCCTCCTATGGTTCTCCTTCAGATCAGACCATGTCGCTTCCCAATAATAAGAATATGCGCTGGGTATTTGGCTTTTCTTTTCTCCCCTGGTGACCTCTGCCTCCGCATTACAGAATATTCTGATGTGAAAAAACCTGGACAGGGCATCCCAGAAAAAAAAAACTGCCCTTCTTCCACTACAAGGAGCCTTATATCAGGGCTGCAGTATGTAAAGTGCGTCTCCCTCCAGAGCAGTCACCTCACAGTTGACGCACAGGGCAATGACTCCTGGCTCTGCAGGCTTCCAATCTAATGGTGAGACCAAGAAGCGTGGCTCATTGTTCCATTGTCTGGCTCTGGATTGGAGGTGGAGACCCCCGGGAATGTTCTTGATGTTGGGATAATTCAGGGATGTGCTGGGCGGTGATTCTGCTCCATGTGACAGATGAGTTATATGCAGATTATAAACGTGATTTTTGTAGACTTGACATTGGGCATCAGTGGCCTCAGCAGAGCCAGGACGGGTGTTGGATTCTGTGGTCGGAGGGATCATTGTCCAGGTTATGGGGGGGCACATACTTCCTGGCCTGCAGTCTCCTGCGGATGCTCCGTCCATACATCTCCCCCTTGTTCAGCAAACACCTGGTTTTCATTTGTCAAGAGACGTCTTATCTGGTGGGGGAGGGAGAGCCCAGCATCCTGGCAAAAGTCCAAGGCAGGCCTGGTGTGTATGAGGAGGGAGCAGACTGCGGACACTGTGCGGATCCAAGACGATCATCCTCATCCTGATGTGTGGAGCAGGGGCCGCAGCGATGTCTGCAGGACGTGGCTACGAACTGTGCGGAATACTGCGCCCCGCAATGTGTCACCTCCTCATATCCAGAATATACGTCCTGGAGCTGCCATAATATAGGACATGGCCATATGAGACCGGCATCAACAGCAGCTCCCGAGAGGGGATGATACATATACTGAGTAGGCCAAAATAATCCCTATCATAATCCATGACCCCAGGTGAGATTAAAATGTACCTTCCATGGTCCTCCCTGTCCATACTATAATATCCCCTTCTAAGACATTACCTGAGATTAAAATGTACCCGCCATCATAATCCATGACCAAGCTCGAATAATGATAATCTGTCTACTATACCTGCCCACATGATCTATGTCCATGATAGTCCATGAGCCAACTAGGAATCCCAATCCAAACTATTCCAGGTCCTGCTGTGATAATCGTAGTCCCCACCGTGATAATTCCTGTTCCATCTTTGTTTATAGCAGAATTATTCCTGTTTTTATCATAAACCACATGTGAACGCCATTAATAATCCATGGTCCTTCTATAATAATTCATGTCCTTGCCGTGATAATTCCTGACTCTTTCATGATGTTCCTAAACGGCTAATCCCTGTCTTTATTAGGATCCCCCTGTAGCTCTGGCCGCTCCAATGCAGTGAATGCAGTGGGTCAGGAATTGATGGCTATGGCCCCATTTACCCTGTACGGCCGGTGAGGGGGTGAAAGCTCCACATTAGTCGGGTGATGAGTTGTATTTTGGGTGTTGGGCAGAGTCCAGGGATGACTACACACCTCCTCTACATAAAGGGTTCAGTGTCTGCTCGTCTGGAGACTGTTGTCACATACAGTAAATAAAGCGTTGTGGTGTTCTGTAAGCGAGGGGTTAATGTCGTAGCCGAGAGACTACATGAAAGTCTAATCCTGGGGAACATGAGAAAAGGGGCAGGCCAGTGTATACCCTGAATGAGGGGTAGTCAGTATTGTGAGGTGCAGACAGAGAGGATAATCACATAGGTTGGGGCAGATAGTGACCCTTCAGGAAGGTGTGGGGGTGCTGGTGATCACATAGGTTGGGGCAGATAGTGACCCTTCAGGAAGGTGTGGGGGTGCTGGTGAGGGTCAGAATGGGTAGTCGGAGAGAAGATGCCAGTGGAGGTGACTCTACATAAGAATACAGAGTTATTTATCACTCAGGGTATGTGAAATCTCCGAAGGGCACTGTAATGGTGGCCATTAGTGGTTGTCACCCAGATGTGTCCCATGTAGGAGACCAGGGTAACACAGAAATGGCTGTAAATAATATAAAGAGGCTTCACAAAAAGGACGACTAAGGAGCAAAGACAGTGGTGTACCCCTAATAAAACCGACCACACAGAGCATGCCCCGTGAAGTCCCAGCTCCTGAGTCCTCCTGGCCCATTGTGCCTGTAAGTCAATGCAGGGGCGTAACGAGGAATGACTGAGCCCCACAGCAAACTTTGACTGGGCCCCCCTCCCCTGGGTGCCACACACAGCCCCCCTTGTAGATAGTGCCCCCCTGTATATTGGGCCATACAGCCCCCCATAGATTCTGCCATACAGCTCCCCCTGTAGATTCTGCCATACAGTCCCCCTGTAGACAGTGCTTTACAGCCCCCTTGTAGATAGTGTCACTCTTCACCCCTGTAGATAGTGCCCCCCTGTATATTGTACCATACAGCCCCCCCATAGATTTTGCCATACAGCTCCCCCTGTGGATTCTGCCATACAGTCCCCCTGTAGATAGTGCCACTCTTCACCCCTGTAGATAGTGCCCCCTCCCTTTGTAAAAAGTGCCATAAAGCCCCCTTGTATATAGCACCTCCCACCTGTAGATAGCGCCATACAGCCGCCTCCTTCCTGTAGATAGCGGCCCCAAACAAATAAAAGTAAAATACTTTATACACACGTAGGCCCCATTCCCATAACTAACGGAGCTGCTCCAACCTTGCGTAGGCCGGCATGCTCCAGTGACATCATCACGCTGGCCTGCGCAGGGATCCTGTCCCTGCGCTTGACAGGCTGCAGGCCAAACGTGGACTGTAGCCGAGTAGATAGCAGAGCAGGGAGATACCTTCCAGCTCTGCCACGGTGTTAAATAGTATCTCCATCCTATTGAATGTGGCATCACTAGCGGCTGTTAGCAGCGACACTGGGCATGAAGGGGGCCGTGCCGGCAGGTGGCACGGGCCCCCCTCCTGCCACGGTCCGCCATGGCTGCTACAGCTGTAGTTACACCACTGTCAATGAGAGTCTTTACATGTGAGTATCTGAACCTCTGTTCTTTCAGTCTCTCACAAAGAGACAGGCCTACTTGTCACAGAAGCCCTGGAAATCCCTAGACATAGCTTGCCAATATGCGGAGCCCAGCGAGTCTCGTGATTTTTGGACTCCACCGCCATCATGGCTCTGCATAAAGTAAGTAGTGACCACCAGACTGCAGCCACTCACCAGTCACAAAAGGTTTTTTTTTTGGCCTGCGATTTCTATGTATGACCTGGTGCTCTTCTCTACATTCTGCAAAAGTAGAAGATTTATTCAGTTTCTTTTGTGGCACAGGCAGAGTGTACCCCCAATTTAATGATTAGCGAGGAAGCCCAATCCACCTACTGCTGAGCAATTGTTGGGGCAAGAAATAAAAGCAGCAGAGCTGGCGATAGAAGACCACAGAAGTCTAGAGCTGGCGATAGAAGACCACAGAAGTCTGGAGCTGGCCATAGAAGACCACAGAAGTCTAGAGCTGGCGATAGAAGACCACAGAAGTCTAGAGCTGGCGATAGAAGACCACAGAAGTCTGGAGCTGGCCATAGAAGACCACAGAAGTCTAGAGCTGGCGATAGAAGACCACAGAAGTCTAGAGCTGGCCATAGAAGACCACAGAAGTCTAGAGCTGGCCATATAAGACCACAGAAGTCTAGAGCTGGCCGCAGAAGACCACAGAAGACTAAAGCTGGCCACAGAACACCACAGAAGACTAGTGCTGGCCATAGGAGACCACAGAAGATTAAAGCTGGCCACAGAAGACCACAAAAGACTAGAGCTAGCCATAGAAGACAACAGAAAACTAGAGCTGGCCACAGAAGACTAGAGCTGGCCACAGAAGACTACAGCTGGCCACAGAAGACCACAAAAGACTAGAGCTGGCCATAGAAGACAACAGAAAACTAGAGTTGGCCACAGAAGACTAGAACTGGCTACAGAAGACCACAGAAGACTAGAGCTGGTCCATGGCTCCAATACTGCAGGAATAGTGGAGTGGATTTCTGGTTTGGGGCACTGAGGAAGAAGTGGATTTGATACCAACACTGCCACTTCTATCATGTGTTCTCAGCCAGGAGCCTCCTCAGCCCTTACAAGTACTCTATGCTGTAGAGTTAGCTTTTTCTCAGCCACGTCCTCAATTGGCAAATTTTGAGGTGTCAGTATCACCTCCTATGCTGGCAGTCAGTCAGGCAGAGGTATTTGATGCTGTGGCAAGAAAGAAGGACCCACACAGACAAGGAAACTTTTAGTGAATATTTGGAGACAAGTGTTGGTGAGGAGAGCTTTCAATAACCACTTGGAGTGGATGGGGAGAATTAAACTGGTAGTGCAACTGTTACAGCAGAAGTAGTGGTTAGACAAATAATATCTATGGGTGCATCACAAATAATGTCCAAGCAACTAAAAGTTGTGGTGACAAGAAGAAGGCTGTGGGTAGTAGTGGTAGCTTTGTTTTTTATTGAACTGTCTGTCCATGTTCAGGTGGTGCCAACACCAGGTCAGCAGAGGCAGCGTCGGCTTAAAATGGGCAAAAACTTTTTACAGCTCCATTTCCGTGTCTCACACCGTCATTGTGTGGGAGGAACATATGAGTGCCCAAAATAAACAAAGAATACACAGAAAAGGCCATACTTTCATAATGTCCAGGTAAAAACCGTTCCCAAAATAAACTTTCGGCTCCCCTTTTTTCTCTAGAGTCACAATAGTCCTGTTTAAGGTCAGAAGTGGTTCTCCCCGTGTTCTGCAGGTGCTGGTTGCTTTATAGTTGTGCTACAAACGTGTACTGGTCAGGGGGGCAGCAAGTTGATGGAAATGGCTCCACTGAGATGGAAGTTCACAAAATATCTCTAATTTTACCATTTACCCCTACCCACCCCCTCCCTCCTTAAAACCATAATATCCTCCCAAAAACCCAGAATACAAAATCCATCAAAATTTTACAAAACAGTCATTGTACAATCCATATCTGGGTTCCACATGACCAGTAATATACAACCTCTTCATCCTAAACATATCGATAGAAAAAGCCTCCGGCTCATCCAACCGCCACTCCTGAATCCCAAAAAATCCTTAGTCTTCAAAAATATCCTTGGTTTAACTTTCTTTTGGTAACTTATAGCAAGAAATCCAACAACCTATTCTCTACAGCCTGAATCTTTACCAATACAGATAGATCAGCGTCGCGGGATTCATAGACATAAATAAATAATTAAAAACATGTAAAAAAGGAAACGTCCCCCCCCCTCTACACCCCCATTATCCCACATTCATCATGACGTGATGTCCATGGATACCAAATTTCATAGAATTTATTTCTCGTATTAATTTTACACCAATATATATACTCAAATTGTAGGGCGGAATTACCATATCTTTCCCATACTTACATACTAGGAGCTTCGTCTCTTATCCATTCAGACATTAACACCTTCCTGGAGAAATACGGCAGCTTTATTATAGCCTGTTTATTAGGTCCCTCTAAGTGTAGCCCCTCTAAGTCCCCGGATATACACACCACAACACTCTCCTGCACAGTTTCTTCATAGATCATTTTAATTCGATCCAACACCATTCTCCAGTATCGTTTAATCTTCTCACATTCGCATAGTATATGGAAAAGGCTCCCCATGACTACTTTACATTCAGGATTCCCTTTTTTTTTTTTTCATTTTGCCATTCTGTATGGAGAGAAATAAGCTCTATATAATATATATATATATATATATATATATATATATATATATATATAGTTGAGTCGCTCTATATTCTGGATTCTTTGACAGGTGAGGAATGGCATTAGTTATTCCGACCCATTGGTCCATTGGAGGATCACCCACGTCTCTTTCCCATCTAGCTCTTACATCTATCGACAATTCCTTCCTTTTATCGGCATACCATATATTCTAGATATTAAGCCTTCCGCTCTTTGATTTGTACTTTTGCACCCAGAAGGGAGAAGGTGATTCTGAAACCCATAGAAACTTTTTCTTGTGTCCCTGCTGCAGAGACTTTGTAATTTGTCGCCGGGGTTGTCGTTAGAGGGAGGTGTAGATGACCGTTGTGCCTCATGACTCTTCCTTGCTATATTTTCCAGGTCTCAGCATCAGATGCAGATAGTGGAAGTCTTGGAACTATATTGTACTCTCTCAGCCACACTTCTCCTCCTCAATTTAAAATCCACTCTGAGAGCGGAGAAATATGCCTGGCGGACACCTTAGATAGTGATGATGGAGAGCGATATTTCCTTCTCCATGTGACAGCCACCGATGGGGTAAGACCTCTAACCTCACAATAGTAATAACGAGACAACATTTTTGAATATTCAGAATGTAGTTGAGGAAGTAAGAAATTCTTAAGCCCTATAAATGTCCACCTAGCAGGTCAGAAGAACCTAGATCTAAAGCACAAAAACAAACGTAAGATACAGAGTATAGAAATATCAGTATGAAGCATCAGTTACAGCATCTAGAACAGGGAAACATCAGTCATAGGATCTAGAGCAGGGAAACATCAGTCATAGGATCTAGAGTAAGGAAACATCAGTCATAGGATCTAGAGTAAGGACACATCAGTCATAGGATCTAGAGTAAGGACACATCAGTCATAGGATCTAGAGCAGGGAAACATCAGTAATAGGATCTAGAGTATAGAAACATCAGTCACAGCATCTAGAGCAGGGAAACATCAGTAATAGGATCTAGAGTATGGAAACATCAGTAATAGGATCTAGAGCATAGAAACATCAGTAATAGGATCTAGAGTAAGGAAACATCAGTAATATGATCTAGAGTAGGGAAACATCAGTAATAGGATCTAGAGCAGGGAAGCATCAGTAATAGGATCTAGAGCAGGGAAACATCAGTAATATGATCTAGAGCAGGGAAACATCAGTAATAGGATCTAGAGCAGGGAAACATCAGTAATAGGATCTAGAGCAGGGAAACATCAGTAATAGGATCTAGAGCAGGGAAACATCAGTAATAGGATCTAGAGCAGGGAAACATCAGTAATAGGATCTAGAGCAGGGAAACATCAGTAATAGGATCTAGAGCAGGGAAACATCAGTCATAGGATCTAGAGCAGGGAAACATCAGTAATAGGATCTAGAGCAGGGAAACATCAGTCATAGGGTCTAGAGTAAGGAAACATCAGTCATAGGATCTAGAGTATAGAAACATCACTAATAGGATCTAGAGTATGGAAACATCAGTGATAGGATCTAGAGCAGGGAAACATCAGTAATAGGATCTAGAGTATAGAAACATCAGTCATAGGATCTAGAGTATAGAAACATCAGTAATAGGATCTAGAGTATGGAAACATCAGTAATAGGATCTAGAGCAGGGAAACATCAGTAATAGGATCTAGAGTATAGAAACATCAGTCATAGGATCTAGAGTAAGGACACATCAGTCATAGGATCTAGAGCAGGGAAACATCAGTAATAGGATCTAGGGTATAGAAACATCAGTCACAGCATCTAGAGCAGGGAAACATCAGTAATAGGATCTAGAGCAGGGAAACATCAGTAATAGGATCTAGAGTATAGAAACATCAGTCATAGGATCTAGAGTAAGGAAACATCAGTAATAGGATCTAGAGCAGGGAAACATCAGTAATAGGATCTAGAGTATGGAAACATCAGTCATAGGATCTAGAGTATAGAAACATCAGTCATAGGATCTAGAGTATAGAAACATCAGTCACAGCATCTAGAGTATGGAAACATCAGTCATAGGATCTAGAGTATGGAAACGTCTGTCATAGGATCTAGAGTATGGAAACATCAGTCATAGGATCTAGAGTATAGAAACATCAGTCATAGCATCTAGAGTAGGGAAACATCAGTCATAGGATCTAGAGTATGGAAACATCAGTCATAGGATCAAGAGTAAGGAAACATCAGTCATAGGATCTAGAGTATGGAAACATCAGTCATAGGATCTAGAGTAGGGAAACATCAGTCATAGGATCTAGAGTATAGAAACATCAGTCATAGGATCTAGAGTATGGAAACATCAGTCATAGGATCTAGAGTAAGGAAACATCAGTCATAGGATCTAGAGTATGGAAACATCAGTCATAGGATCTAGAGTATGGAAACATCAGTCATAGGATCTAGAGTATAGAAACATCAGTCATAGGATCTAGAGTATAGAAACATCAGTCATAGGATCTAGAGTAAGGACACATCAGTCATAGGATCTAGAGTAGGGAAACATCAGTCATAGGATCTAGAGTATGGAAACATCAGTCATAGGATCTAGAGTATGGAAACATCAGTCATAGGATCTAGAGTATGGAAACATCAGTCATAGGATCTAGAGTAAGGACACATCAGTCATAGGATCTAGAGTATGGAAACATCAGTCATTGGATCTAGAGTATGGAAACATCAGTCATAGGATCTAGAGTATAGAAACACCAGTCATAGGATCTGGAGTATAGAAACATCAGTCATAGGATCTAGAGTAAGGAAACGTCAGTCATAGGATCTAAAGTATGGAAACATCAGTCATAGGATCTAGAGTATGGAAACATCAGTCATAGGATCTAGAGTAAGGACACATCAGTCATAGGATCTAGAGTAGGGAAACATCAGTTATAGGATCTAGAGTATAGAAACATCAGTCATAGGATCTAGAGTATGGAAACATCAGTCATAGGATCTAGAGTATGGAAACATCAGTCATAGGATCTAGAGTAGGGAAACATCAGTTATAGGATCTAGAGTATAGAAACATCAGTCATAGGATCTAGAGTATAGAAACATCAGTCATACGATCTAGAGTAGGGAAACATCAGTCATAGGATCTAGAGCAGGGAAACATCAGTCATAGGATCTAGAGTAAGGAAACGTCAGTCATAGGATCTAGAGTATGGAAACATCAGTCATAGGATCTAGAGTATAGAAACATCAGTCATAGGATCTAGAGTATAGAAACATCAGTCATAGGATCTAGAGTATAGAAACATCAGTCATAGGATCTAGAGTAGGGATACATCAGTCATAGGATCTAGAGTATGGAAACATCAGTAATAGGATCTAGAGTAGGGAAACATCAGTCATAGGATCTAGAGTATAGAAACATCAGTCAGGATCTAGAGTATAGAAACATCAGTCATAGGATCTAGAGTAAGGACACATCAGTCATAGGATCTAGAGTAGGGAAACATCAGTCATAGGATCTAGAGTATGGAAACATCAGTCATAGGATCTAGAGTATGGAAACATCAGTCATAGGATCTAGAGTATGGAAACATCAGTCATAGGATCTAGAGTAAGGAAACGTCAGTCATAGGATCTAGAGTATGGAAACATCAGTCATAGGATCTAGAGTATGGAAACACCAGTCATAGGATCTGGAGTATAGAAACATCAGTCATAGGATCTAGAGTATAGAAACATCAGTCATAGGATCTAGAGTATAGAAACATCAGTCATAGGATTTAGAGTAAGGACACATCAGCCATAGGATCTAGAGCAGGGAAACATCAGTAATAGGATCTAGAGTATAGAAACATCAGTCATAGGATCTAGAGTATGGAAACATCAGTAATAGGATCTAGAGTATAGAAACATCAGTCATAGGATCTAGAGTATGGAAACATCAGTCATAGGATTTAGAGTAAGGACACATCAGTCATAGAATCTAGAGCAGGGAAACATCAGTAATAGGATCTAGAGTATAGAAACATCAGTCATAGGATCTAGAGTATGGAAACATCAGTCATAGGATCTAGAGTATGGAAACATCAGTCATAGGATCTAGAGTAGGGAAACATCAGTTATAGGATCTAGAGTATAGAAACATCAGTCATAGGATCTAGAGTAAGGACACATCAGTCATAGGATCTAGAGTATGGAAACATCAGTAATAGGATCTAGAGTAGGGAAACATCAGTCATAGGATCTAGAGTATGGAAACATCAGTAATAGGATCTAGACTAGGGAAACATCAGTCATAGGATTTAGAGTATGGAAACATCAGTCATAGGATCTAGAGTATGGAAACATCAGTCATAGGATCTAGAGTATGGAAACATCAGTAATAGGATCTAGAGTATGGAAACATCAGTCATAGGATCTAGAGTAAGGACACATCAGTCATAGGATCTAGAGTATGGAAACATCAGTAATAGGATCTAGAGTATGGAAACATCAGTCATAGGATCTAGAGTATGGAAACATCAGTCATAGGATCTAGAGTATGGAAACATCAGTCATAGGATCTAGAGTAAGGACACATCAGTCATAGGATCTAGAGTATGGAAACATCAGTAATAGGATCTAGAGTAGGGAAACATCAGTCATAGGATTTAGAGTAGGGAAACATCAGTCATAGGATTTAGAGTATGGAAACATCAGTCATAGGATCTAGAGTATGGAAACATCAGTAATAGGATCTAGAGTATGGAAACATCAGTCATAGGATCTAGAGTAAGGACACATCAGTCATAGGATCTAGAGTATGGAAACATCAGTAATAGGATCTAGAGTAGGGAAACATCAGTCATAGGATCTAGAGTATGGAAACATCAGTCATAGGATCTAGAGTATGGAAACATCAGTCATAGGATCTAGAGCAGGGAAACATCAGTCATAGGATCTAGAGTATGGAAACATCAGTAATAGGATCTAGAGTATGGAAACATCAGTCATAGGATTTAGAGTAAGGACACATCAGTCATAGAATCTAGAGCAGGGAAACATCAGTAATAGGATCTAGAGTATAGAAACATCAGTCATAGGATCTAGAGTAGGGATACATCAGTCATAGGATCTAGAGTATGGAAACATCAGTAATAGGATCTAGAGTAGGGAAACATCAGTCATAGGATCTAGAGTATAGAAACATCAGTCATAGGATCTAGAGTATAGAAACATCAGTCATAGGATCTAGAGTAAGGACACATCAGTCATAGGATCTAGAGTAGGGAAACATCAGTCATAGGATCTAGAGTATGGAAACATCAGTCATAGGATCTAGAGTATGGAAACATTAGTCATAGGATCTAGAGTATGGAAACATCAGTCAAAGGATCTAGAGTAAGGAAACGTCAGTCATAGGATCTAGAGTATGGAAACATCAGTCATAGGATCTAGAGTATGGAAACACCAGTCATAGGATCTGGAGTATAGAAACATCAGTCATAGGATCTAGAGTATAGAAACATCAGTCATAGGATCTAGAGTATAGAAACATCAGTCATAGGATTTAGAGTAAGGACACATCAGTCATAGGATCTAGAGCAGGGAAACATCAGTAATAGGATCTAGAGTATAGAAACATCAGTCATAGGATCTAGAGTATGGAAACATCAGTAATAGGATCTAGAGTATAGAAACATCAGTCATAGGATCTAGAGTATGGAAACATCAGTCATAGGATTTAGAGTAAGGACACATCAGTCATAGGATCTAGAGCAGGGAAACATCAGTAATAGGGTCTAGAGTATAGAAACATCAGTCATAGGATCTAGAGTATGGAAACATCAGTCATAGGATCTAGAGTATGGAAACACCAGTCATAGGATCTGGAGTATAGAAACATCAGTCATACGATCTAGAGTAGGGAAACATCAGTCATAGGATCTAGAGCAGGGAAACATCAGTCATAGGATCTAGAGTAAGGAAACGTCAGTCATAGGATCTAGAGTATGGAAACATCAGTCATAGGATCTAGAGTATAGAAACATCAGTCATAGGATCTAGAGTATAGAAACATCAGTCATAGGATCTAGAGTATAGAAACATCAGTCATAGGATCTAGAGCAGGGAAACATCAGTCATAGGATCTAGAGTATGGAAACATCAGTCATAGGATCTAGAGTAAGGACACATCAGTCATAGGATCTAGAGTATAGAAACATCAGTCATAGGATCTAGAGTAAGGACACATCAGTCATAGGATCTAGAGTATGGAAACATCAGTCATAGGATCTAGAGTAAGGACACATCCGTCATAGGATCTAGAGTATAGAAACATCAGTCATAGGATCTAGAGTATAGAAACATCAGTCATAGGATCTAGAGTAAGGACACATCAGTCATAGGATCTAGAGTATAGAAACATCTGTCATAGGATCTAGAGTAAGGACACATCAGTCATAGGATCTAGAGTAGGGAAATATCAGTCATAGGATCTAGAGTATGGAAACATCAGTCATAGGATCTAGAGCAGGGAAACATCAGTCATAGGATCTAGAGTATAGAAACATCAGTCATAGGATCTAGAGTAAGGACACATCAGTCATAGGATCTAGAGTATGGAAACATCAGTCATAGGATCTAGAGTATGGAAACATCAGTCATAGGATCTAGAGTAGGGAAACATCAGTCAGAGGATCTAGAGTAAGGACACATCAGTCATAGGATCTAGAGTATAGAAACATCAGTCATAGGATCTGGAGTATAGAAACATCAGTCATAGGATCTAGAGTATAGAAACATCAGTCATAGGATCTAGAGTAGGGAAACATCAGTCATAGGATCTAGAGTAAGGACACATCAGTCATAGGATCTAGAGTATAGAAACATCAGTCATAGGATCTAGAGTATAGAAACATCAGTCATAGGATCTGGAGTATAGAAACATCAGTCATAGGATCTAGAGTAGGGAAACATCAGTCATAGGAGCTAAAGTATGGAAACATCAGTCATAGGATCTAGAGTATAGAAACATCAGTCATAGGATCTAGAGTATGGAAACATCAGTCATAGGATCTAGACTAGGGAAACATCAGTCATAGGATCTAGAGTAAGGACACATCAGTCATAGGATCTAGAGCATAGAAACATCAATCGTAGTGTCCAGAGTCCAGTCATGTCTTGTAGATTCTAGAAATCTTAACCATAAGGTCCACAATATTAAAATGTCATTGAATATCCCCAGACCTGCATCGTTTTGTATAGACAAATCCATTTTTGGGTCTAGAAATGAAAACCATCAGCCTGTGAATGAAAAGAGTAGAGACCTGCAAAATAATAGGAGCCGGAAAACAGGAATGAATGCGGGGACTGAGGACACGGGGTTTTCTAGTTAATGTTGGAGTAACAAATAACCAGCAGGAGCTCGTAGTGTGATAGGAAAATAGCAGGAAGCCCATACATCCTCCCTTCCTCTATTCCCACAGGGCGGCCTGAGCTCAGGATGTCTCGTTCGGGTCTCTGTAGAAGATGTGAATGATAACCGTCCAGTATTTTATCCATTGGAATATGGCGCTAGTGTGAGTGCCCTCAGTCCCCCAGGAACACCCATCATTAGTGTGACTGCCCGTGATAAGGACGATGGACTACACGGCATCCTGACCTACCATATTTTATCAGGAAATAACCCCCCACTCCTGCGCATTGAACCTGACACAGGTAAGACGAGAAAAAAAATGAATTACTGGTATGTAACCCCTCCCCCACAATGGTATATATATATATGAGCTGTATTTAATGAACCTCCACCATTGTATGAAACAGCAGGGAAACTATTCACAGGGACATTGAAAAAGATCATTCAAGACGATGCCTTCAGGAAAGGAAGTAGTGAACAAACAAAGACCTGGCATTAATGTGGGTACGGTATTTATGGTATTGTAGGATTGTAGCATATGGCACCGCTACACAAATAGTTAACTGT
Organism: Rhinoderma darwinii; assembly: GCF_050947455.1. Taxonomy (NCBI): domain Eukaryota; kingdom Metazoa; phylum Chordata; class Amphibia; order Anura; family Rhinodermatidae; genus Rhinoderma; species Rhinoderma darwinii. Next base: position 939,943 of record NC_134688.1, read on the forward strand.
ATCAATGATCCTATGTGGTGGTATATTGTCCTCTAGATCCTATGGTGGTGGTAGTATATTGTCCTCTAGATCCTATGGTGGTGGTAGTATATCGTCCTCTAGAGCCTATGGCGGTGGTAGTATATTGTCCTCTAGATCCTATGGAGGTGGTAGTATATAGTCCTCTAGATCCTATGGAGGTGGTAGTATATTGTCCTCTAGATCCTATGGAGGTGGTAGTATATCGTCTACTAGATCCTATGGTGGTGGTAGTATATTATCCTCTAGATCCTATGGTGGTGGTAGTATATTATCCTCTAGATCCTATGGTGGTGGTAGTATATTGTCCTCTAGATCCTATGGTGGTGGTAGTATATCGTCTACTAGATCCTATGGTGGTGGTAGTATATTATCCTCTAGATCCTATGGTGGTGGTAGTATATTGTCCTCTAGATCCTATGGTGGTGGTAGTATATTGTCCTCTAGATCCTATGGAGGTGGTAGTATATCGTCCTCTAGAGCCTATGGCGGTGGTAGTATATTGTCCTCTAGATCCTATGGTGGTGGTAGTATATTGTCCTCTACATCCTATGGTGGTGGTAGTATAATGTTCTCTAGATCCTGTGGTGGTGGTAGTATATTGTCCTCTAGATCCTATGGTGGTGGTAGTATATTGTCCTCTAGATCCTATGGTGGTGGTAGTATATTGTCCTCTACATCCTATGGTGGTGGTAGTATAATGTTCTCTAGATCCTGTGGTGGTGGTGGTGGTAGTATATAGTCCTCTAGATCCTATGGTGGTGGTAGTATATTGTCCTCTAGATCCTATGGTGGTGGTAGTATATTGTCCTCTAGATCCTATGGTGGTGGTAGTATATCGTCCTCTAGATCCTATGGTGGTGGCAGTATATAGTCCTCTAGATCCTATGGTGGTGGTAGTATATTGTGCTCTAGATCCTGTGGTGGTTGTAGTATATTGTCCTCTAGATCCTATGGTGGTGGTAGTATATCGTCCTCTAGATCCTATGGAGGTGGTAGTATATTGTCCTCTAGATCCTATGGTGGTGGTAGTATATAGTCCTCTAAATCCTGTGGTGGTGGTAGTATATTGTCCTCTAGATCCTATGGAGGTGGTAGTATATTTTCCTCTAGATCCTATGGTGGTGGTAGTTTATTTTCCTCTAGATCCTATGGTGGTGGTAGTATATTGTCCTCTAGATCCTATGGAGGTGGTAGTATATTTTCCTCTAGATCCTATGGTGGTGGTAGTATATTGTCCTCTAGATCCTATGTTGGTGGTAGTATATAGTCCTCTAGATCCTATGTTGGTGGTAGTATATTGTCCTCTAGATCCTATGGTGGTGCTAGTATATTGTCCTCTGGATCCTATGTTGGTGGTAGTATATTGTCCTCTAGATCCTATGGTGGTGGTAGTTTATTTTCCTCTAGATCCTGTGGTGGTTGTAGTATATTGTCCTCTAGATCCTATGTTGGTGGTAGTATATCGTCCTCTAGATCCTATGTTGGTGGTAGTATATCGTCCTCTAGATCCTATGTTGGTGGTAGTATATCGTCCTCTAGATCCTATGGCGGTGGTAGTATATCGTCCTCTAGATCCTATGGTGGTGGTAGTATATCGTCCTCTAGATCCTATGGTGGTGGTAGTATATCGTCCTCTAGATCCTATGTTGGTGGTAGTATATCGTCCTCTAGATCCTATGGTGGTGAGAGAGAGAACCTATAGAGAATAGTCAAAAAACTAATACAAATATAACAAATAAATAGAAGTTCATTTTATTAACAGATAGATACAAACAAGATTAAAAATTATGAGTCATACAATGTTAAAAAATGGCGTCAACTGATTGTGGGACACAGATGATGCATATAGGGTATAAATAAAGTGCTGGGAAATAGGATGACAGCATGAAATGTACTGGTTATGCCTGATATGCAACCAGATAATTGGATATGAAGTGCTCTTTGACAGTGATGGTATATTAGTGAGGCTAATGTGCTCTGGAAAAGATATAAGTGCAGAGCACTAATGAAGGAATAAATGGATACAGGCCAGGACATATAGAAAACACCAGTACATTATACAATGTAATACACATTCATGTCAGAAGATGGCGCTGTTTAACCATCCCAGATTGTGTACCATCAATATGGAGTAGTAAAGTACGTACCCAGATAAGTTGAGTGATCCCACATGCAGGAGACGCCAGACCCGACGCGCGTTTCGGCAGATGCCTTCGTCCGGGGGTGGTAGTATATTGTCCTCTAGATCCTATGGTGGTGGTAGAATATAGTCCTCTAGATCCTATGGTGGTGGTAGTATATTATCCTCTAGATCCTATGGTGGTGGTAGTATATTGTCCTCTAGATCCTATGGTGGTGGTAGTATATCGTCCTCTAGATCCTATGGTGGTGGTAGTATATTGTCCTCTAGATCCTATGGTGGTGGTAGAATATAGTCCTCTAGATCCTATGGTGGTGGTAGTATATTGTCCTCTAGAGCCTATGGTGGTGGTAGTATATCGTCCTCTAGAGCCTATGGTGGTGGCAGTATATTGTCCTATAGATCCTAAGGTGGTGGTAGTATATTGTCCTCTAGAGCCTATGGTGGTGGTAGAATATCGTCCTCTAGAGCCTATGGTGGTGGTAGTATATCGTCCTCTAGATCCTATGTTGGTGGCTCTATATCGTCCTCTAGATCCTACGGTGGTGGTAGTATATCGTTCTCTAGATCCTATGGTGGTTGTAGCATATAGTCCTCTAGATCCTATGGCGGTGGTAGTATATTGTCCTATAGATCCTAAGGTGGTGGTAGTATATCGTCCTCTAGATCCTATGGTGGGGGTAGTATATAGTCCTCTAGATCCTATGGTGGTGGTAGTATATAGTCCTCTAGATCCTATGGTGTTGGTAGAATATAGTCCTCTAGATCCTATGGTGGTGGTAGTATATAGTCCTCTAGATCCTATGGTGTTGGTAGAATATAGTCCTCTAGATCCTATGGTGGTGGTAGTATATTGTCCTCTAGATCCTATGGTGTTGGTAGCATATAGTCCTCTAGATCCTATGGTGGTGGTAGTATATCATCCTTTAGATCCTATGGTGGTAATAGTATATCATCCTCTAGATCCTATGGTGGTGGTAGTATATTGTCCTCTAGAGCCTATGGTGGTGGTAGTATATTGTCCTCTGGATCCTATGGTGGTGGTAGTATATTGTCCTCTAGATCCTATGGTGGTGGTAGTATAATGTTCTCTAGATCCTGTGGTGGTGGTGGTGGTAGTATATAGTCCTCTAGATCCTATGGTGGTGGTAGTATATTGTCCTCTAGATCCTATGGTGGTGGTAGTATATTGTCCTCTAGATCCTATGGTGGTGGTAGTATATCGTCCTCTAGATCCTATGGTGGTGGCAGTATATAGTCCTCTAGATCCTATGGTGGTGGTAGTATATTGTGCTCTAGATCCTGTGGTGGTTGTAGTATATTGTCCTCTAGATCCTATGGTGGTGGTAGTATATCGTCCTCTAGATCCTATGGAGGTGGTAGTATATTGTCCTCTAGATCCTATGGTGGTGGTAGTATATAGTCCTCTAAATCCTGTGGTGGTGGTAGTATATTGTCCTCTAGATCCTATGGAGGTGGTAGTATATTTTCCTCTAGATCCTATGGTGGTGGTAGTTTATTTTCCTCTAGATCCTATGGTGGTGGTAGTATATTGTCCTCTAGATCCTATGGAGGTGGTAGTATATTTTCCTCTAGATCCTATGGTGGTGGTAGTATATTGTCCTCTAGATCCTATGTTGGTGGTAGTATATAGTCCTCTAGATCCTATGTTGGTGGTAGTATATTGTCCTCTAGATCCTATGGTGGTGCTAGTATATTGTCCTCTGGATCCTATGTTGGTGGTAGTATATTGTCCTCTAGATCCTATGGTTGTGGTAGTTTATTTTCCTCTAGATCCTGTGGTGGTTGTAGTATATTGTCCTCTAGATCCTATGGTGGTGGTAGTATATTGTCCTCTGGATCCTATGGTGGTGGCAGTATATCGTCCTCTAGATCCTATGTTGGTGGTAGTATATCGTCCTCTAGATCCTATGTTGGTGGTAGTATATCGTCCTCTAGATCCTATGTTGGTGGTAGTATATCGTCCTCTAGATCCTATGGCGGTGGTAGTATATCGTCCTCTAGATCCTATGGTGGTGGTAGTATATCGTCCTCTAGATCCTATGGTGGTGGTAGTATATCGTCCTCTAGATCCTATGTTGGTGGTAGTATATCGTCCTCTAGATCCTATGGTGGTGAGAGAGAGAACCTATAGAGAATAGTCAAAAAACTAATACAAATATAACAAATAAATAGAAGTTCATTTTATTAACAGATAGATACAAACAAGATTAAAAATTATGAGTCATACAATGTTAAAAAATGGCGTCAACTGATTGTGGGACACAGATGATGCATATAGGGTATAAATAAAGTGCTGGGAAATAGGATGACAGCATGAAATGTACTGGTTATGCCTGATATGCAACCAGATAATTGGATATGAAGTGCTCTTTGACAGTGATGGTATATTAGTGAGGCTAATGTGCTCTGGAAAAGATATAAGTGCAGAGCACTAATGAAGGAATAAATGGATACAGGCCAGGACATATAGAAAACACCAGTACATTATACAATGTAATACACATTCATGTCAGAAGATGGCGCTGTTTAACCATCCCAGATTGTGTACCATCAATATGGAGTAGTAAAGTACGTACCCAGATAAGTTGAGTGATCCCACATGCAGGAGACGCCAGACCCGACGCGCGTTTCGGCAGATGCCTTCGTCCGGGGGTGGTAGTATATTGTCCTCTAGATCCTATGGTGGTGGTAGAATATAGTCCTCTAGATCCTATGGTGGTGGTAGTATATTATCCTCTAGATCCTATGGTGGTGGTAGTATATTGTCCTCTAGATCCTATGGTGGTGGTAGTATATCGTCCTCTAGATCCTATGGTGGTGGTAGTATATTGTCCTCTAGATCCTATGGTGGTGGTAGAATATAGTCCTCTAGATCCTATGGTGGTGGTAGTATATTGTCCTCTAGAGCCTATGGTGGTGGTAGTATATCGTCCTCTAGAGCCTATGGTGGTGGCAGTATATTGTCCTATAGATCCTAAGGTGGTGGTAGTATATTGTCCTCTAGAGCCTATGGTGGTGGTAGAATATCGTCCTCTAGAGCCTATGGTGGTGGTAGTATATCGTCCTCTAGATCCTATGTTGGTGGCTCTATATCGTCCTCTAGATCCTACGGTGGTGGTAGTATATCGTTCTCTAGATCCTATGGTGGTTGTAGCATATAGTCCTCTAGATCCTATGGCGGTGGTAGTATATTGTCCTATAGATCCTAAGGTGGTGGTAGTATATCGTCCTCTAGATCCTATGGTGGGGGTAGTATATAGTCCTCTAGATCCTATGGTGGTGGTAGTATATAGTCCTCTAGATCCTATGGTGTTGGTAGAATATAGTCCTCTAGATCCTATGGTGGTGGTAGTATATAGTCCTCTAGATCCTATGGTGTTGGTAGAATATAGTCCTCTAGATCCTATGGTGGTGGTAGTATATTGTCCTCTAGATCCTATGGTGTTGGTAGCATATAGTCCTCTAGATCCTATGGTGGTGGTAGTATATCATCCTTTAGATCCTATGGTGGTAATAGTATATCATCCTCTAGATCCTATGGTGGTGGTAGTATATTGTCCTCTAGAGCCTATGGTGGTGGTAGTATATTGTCCTCTGGATCCTATGGTGGTGGTAGTATATTGTCCTCTAGATCCTATGGTGGTGGTAGTATATCATCCTCTAGATCCTATGGTGGTAGTAGTATATTGTCCTCTAGATCCTATGGTGGTTGTAGCATATAGTCCTCTAGATCCTATGGTGGTGGTAGTATATCATCCTCCAGATCCTATGGTGGTGGCAGTATATAGTCCTCTAGATCCTATGGTGCTGGTAGTATATTGTCCTCTAGATCCTATGGTGGTGGTATATATAGTCCTCTAGATCCTATGGTGGTAGTAGTATATTGTCCTCTAGATCATATGGAGGTGGTATTATATTGTCCTCTAGATCCTATGGTGGTGGCAGTATATTGTTCTCTAGATCCTATTTTGGTGGTAGTATATCTTCCTCTGGATCCTATGGTGGTGGTAGTATATTGTCCTCTAGATCCTATGGTGGTGGTATTATATCGTCCTCTAGATCTTATGGTGGTGGTAGTTTATCGTCCTCTAGATCCTATGGTGGTAGTAGTATATTGTCCTCTAGATCCTATGGTGATGGTAGTATATTGCCCTCTAGATCCTATGGTGGTGGCAGTATATTGTCCTCTAGATCCTATGGTGGTGGTAGTATATCGTCCTCTAGATCCTATGGTGGTGGTAGTATATCGCCCTCTAGATCCTATGGTGGTGGTAGTATATCGTCCTCTAGATCCTATGGAGGTGATATTATATTGTCCTCTAGATCCTATGGTGGTGGTAATATACTGTCCTCTAGATCCTGTGGTGGTAGTAGTATATTGTGCTCTCGATCCTATGTTGGTGGTAGTATATTGTCCTCTAGATCCTATGGTGGTGGTAGTATATTATCCTCTAGATCCTATGGTGGTGGTAGTATATTGTGCTCTAGATCCTATGGTGGTGGTAGTATATTGTGCTCTAGATCCTATGGTGGTGGTAGTATATTGTGCTCTAGATCCTATGGTGGTGGTAGTATATTGTCCTCTAGATCCTATGGTGGTGGCAATATATTTTCCTCTAGATCCTATGGTGGTGGTAGTATATCGTCCTCTAGATCCTATGGTGGTGGTAGTATATTGTCCTTTAGATGCTATGGTGGTAGTAGTATATTGTCCTCTAGATCCTATGTTCATGGGAGTATATTTTCCTCTAGATCCTATGGTGGTGGTAGTATATTGTCCTCTAGATCCTATGGTGGTGGTAGTATATCGTCCTCTAGAGCCTATGGTGGTGGTAGTATATCGTCCTCTAGATCCTATGGTGGTGGTAGTATATTGTCCTCTAGATCCTATGGTGGTGGTAGTATATCGTCCTCTAGAGCCTATGGTGGTGGTAGTATATTGTCCTCTAGATCCTATGGTGGTGGTAGTATATTGTCCTCTAGATCCTATGAAGGTGGTAGTATATTGTCCTCTAGATCCTATGGAGGTGGTAGTATATTGTCCTCTAGATCCTATGGTGGTGGTAGTATATTGTCCTCTAGATCCTATGGTGGTGGTAGTATATTGTCCTCTAGATCCTATGGAGGTGGTAGTATATTGTCCTCTAGATCCTATGGTCGTGGGAGTATATTTTCCTCTAGATCCTACGGTGGTGGTAGTATATTTTCCTCTAGATCCTATGGTGGTGGTAGTATATTGTCCTCTAGATCCTATGGTGGTGGTAGTATATTGTCCTCTAGATCCTATGGTGGTGGTAGTATATTGTCCTCTAGATCCTATGGTGGTGGTAGTATATCGTCCTCTAGATCCTATGGTGGTGGTAGTATATCGTCCTCTAGATCCTATGGTGGTGGTAGTATATTGTCCTCTAGATCCTATGGAGGTGGTAGTATATTGTCCTCTAGATCCTATGGTCGTGGGAGTATATTTTCCTCTAGATCCTACGGTGGTGGTAGTATATTTTCCTCTAGATCCTATGGTGGTGGTAGTATATTGTCCTCTAGATCCTATGGTGGTGGTAGTATATTGTCCTCTAGATCCTATGGTGGTGGTAGTATATTGTCCTCTAGATCCTATGGTGGTGGTAGTATATCGTCCTCTAGATCCTATGGTGGTGGTAGTATATCGTCCTCTAGATCCTATGGTGGTGGTAGTATATTGTCCTCTAGATCCTAAGGAGGTGGTAGTATATTGTCCTCTAGATCCTATGGAGGTGGTAGTATATTGTCCTCTAGATCCTATGGAGGTGGTAGTATATTGTCCTCTAGATCCTATGGTGGTGGTAGTATATTGTCCTCTAGATCCTATGGTGGTGGTAGTATATCGTCCTCTAGATCCTATGGAGGTGGTAGTATATTGTCCTCTAGATCCTATGGTGGTGGTAGTATATTGTCCTCTAGATCCTATGGTGGTGGTAGTATATCGTCCACTAGAGCCTATGGTGGTGGTAGTATATTGTCCTCTAGATCCTATGGTGGTGGTAGTATATTGTCCTCTAGATCCTATGGAGGTGGTAGTATATTGTCCTCTAGATCCTATGGTCGTGGGAGTATATTTTCCTCTAGATCCTACGGTGGTGGTAGTATATTTTCCTCTAGATCCTATGGTGGTGGTAGTATATTGTCCTCTAGATCCTATGGTGGTGGTAGTATATTGTCCTCTAGATCCTATGGTGGTGGTAGTATATTGTCCTCTAGATCCTATGGTGGTGGTAGTATATCGTCCTCTAGATCCTATGGTGGTGGTAGTATATCGTCCTCTAGATCCTATGGTGGTGGTAGTATATTGTCCTCTTGATCCTATGGAGGTGGGAGTATATTTTCCTCTAGATCCTATGGAGGTGGTAGTATATTGTCCTCTAGATCCTATGGTGGTGGTAGTATATTGTCCTCTAGATCCTATGGTGGTGGTAGTATATCGTCCTCTAGAGCCTATGGTGGTGGTAGTATATTGTCCTCTAGATCCTATGGTGGTGGTAGTATATTGTCCTCTAGATCCTATGGTGGTGGTAGTATATCGTCCTCTAGATCCTATGGTGGTGGTAGTATATCGTCCTCTAGATCCTATGGTGGTGGTAGTATATCGTCCTCTAGATCCTATGGTGGTAGTAGTATATTGTCCTGTAGATCCTATGGTGGTAGTAGTATATTGTCCTGTAGATCCTATGGTGGTGGTAGTATATCGTCCTCTAGATCCTATGGTGGTGGTAGTATATCGTCCTCTAGATCCTATGGTGGTAGTAGTATATTGTCCTGTAGATCCTATGGTGGTGGTACTATACTGTATTTGTGTCTTTTGTAGGCAGTATACTGTGACACTGATACTCAGTCATCTCTTTTAGGTACCTTCTTGGTGGCACGTTCGGTGTCTGCCTGGGCTGGCTCTATCCTGCATCTAGAGGTGGGAGCTCAGGATGGTGGTGGAGTAAGAGCTGAAGTGAATGCCTGGGTAAATGTCAGCATCTTACCAAGCTCTGCCCAGATACCTACATTTCTTCAGCCTCAGTATGACTTGGTAGTGCCTGAAGACACTCCGCCAGGCACTAATGTGGGCAGTGTGAAGGCTAGCAACCCACCAGGTACCCTTCATTTGACCCCATACTACTCTCTGTCCACAGTATGTTTCTCAGCTGGTAAAGTGTCCTTATTAAACAACAGATTTTCTGACTTTATTAACCACTATATAAGAACTGATGGTGACCGGCATCTTATGAACATCTAGTGATGTCAGTGGAATAATCTTCAGTTCTGTTAATAGGGGGATGTTGATCAGGGTGAGGTCCTTATGGTGGGAGTCTACATGGTCATCGTGGTTTTGAAGTGTGTGTATGAACTCTCCTTCTTTCTAGGTGCATCTGGTGGAATTATCTACTCCTTGGCTTATGGTGATCCTCGTGGACTTTTATTCCTGGACCCTCACTCTGGAACATTGTCGACACGTCGGCAGCTTGATCGGGAACAAGACACTGAACTTCTTCTGGAAGTTCAGGCTCAAAGCGGGTCACCCCCAGCCTACACCCGAGCACGGGTTACTCTTCGAATCACTGATGTTAATGATAATCCACCTACATTCATCTCATCCACACACACCCTGCGAATTCAGGGGTCCACCCCTATAGACTCCATGATATTTACTGCTACAGCTGTAGACCCTGATGTAGGAGCCAATGGGCAGATTCATTACCAGCTTGTCTCTCAGGGTCCCTTTAGGATAGATAGTTCTGGACAGATCCAGATCACTGGACCTCTGAACCAGGAAAGTTATGAGCTTCGTGTGCTTGCACTTGATGGCGGATTCCCCCAACTTTCTTCTGAGTTAGAGATCACAGTCCTTGTAATGGAGCAGGATTCTGAGCCGGCTTGTGGGGCATCTGATTATCGCGTGGAGGTCCGGGAAGGCAGCCCCCCCATGAGCAGACTCTTGCAGGTGCAAGCATTACTGCCTGGTGGAAAGGAGAATCCCTTGCGTTACAGGCTGAGGACAGATGCTGATGCGGTGGGCTTTAGTGTGGAGCCTGAAACCGGATGGTTGTATGTCCGCGGGGCATTGGACCGGGAAAGCCGAGAAGTATATGTACTAGCAGTGTTGGCATCAGGGGGTTCTGGAAGCCGCACTGCCACCTGCACCGTGCGCGTTCGAGTCACTGATGAGAATGATAATGCTCCACGGTTGAGTGAAGAGAGATATTTCATGAGCATCTCTGAGAACCGACCATCAGGGGAAATCGTGGGACGAGTCAGCGCTACAGACAGAGACGCAGGACAAAACGGACGTGTTACATACCGAATTCCCGCACAAGAAACGGACTTCACCATACATCCCCACACAGGTAGGACCAGTCATTCATCTCCACCGCATCTCCTATCCAGAGTCTCCCCACAAAAGTAATATGTCTTATGTATAAATATTCCCATCAAAGATTACCCCAGAATGTTCAGGGGTCAGCCACAGCCCCCAAAAATGGTCTCCTTACAATTGCTGAAAATTATAAACATGATGTAAATGAATGAATTATAATATTCAACCAGTTTAGAAAAACGAAAGATAAAGAACTCGGCAACTGGTATCTCCAGACTTGTGTAACGTCCGAGCTGTGGTATTGGGAAGATGTCTCCTCACGGCTCTTTCCTCCGTGTAGGCGAGTTATCAGTGAGACGGAGTCTGGACCGGGAGCATCAGGCCACTTATCAGCTTCTGGTGATCGCACAGGATGGAGGGGCACCTCCGCGTAGCGTGACGGGCACCATCCATGTCTCTGTGTTGGATGAGAATGACAACCATCCGGTCTTCCTGCACCCCAGTCCCGGGAGAGACACCACTGTACAGGTACTGACCATAGACGGCCGAGGACTTGATCCTGGTCACTGAGGTTCTTCTTTCCTGCCTGTGACCACATCTTCTATAACTCTTCTCTTTTAGATAATGGAGGGGAAAGTGTCTGGTGCGTTTGTGGCCTCCATCTTGGCCAAGGATGCTGATGAGGGAGAGAACGGGACCGTGACCTATAGCCTGTCAGGTACTTGCCACATAATACTGAACATGGGTCATCCATAAAAGATGAGAAAATACAAAAATAAATACAGGGTGTAAAAACATCACAAAGACAGAACATTGAAGAGGCATATGAGATATTATTAATGCCATGATGGGTTATTGAGGTTATAAATGATGATTCATAGCAGGATTGGTGATTATGGAGATGATGGGTGATTATGGAGATGATGGGTGATTATGGAGACGATGGGTGATTATGGAGATGATGGGTGATTATGGAGATGATGGGTGATTATGGAGATGATGGGTGATTATGGAGACGATGGGTGATTATGGAGATGATGGGTGATTATGGAGACGATGGGTGATTATGGAGATGATGGGTGATTATGGAGATGATGGGTGATTATGGAGATGATGGGTGATTATGGAGATGATGGGTGATTATGGAGATGATGGGTGATTATGGAGATGATGGGTGATTATGGAGATGATGGGTGATTATAGAGATGATGGGTGATTATGGAGATGATGGGTGATTATGGAGATGATGGGTGATTATGGAGATGATGGGTGATTATAGAGATGATGGGTGATTATAGAGATGATGGGTGATTATGGAGATGATGGGTGATTATGGAGATGATGGGTGATTATGGAGATGATGGGTGATTATGGAGATGATTGGTGATTATGGAGATGATGGGTGATTATGGAGATGATGGGTGGTTATGGAGATGATGGGTGATTATGGAGATGATGGGTGATTATGGAGATGATGGGTGGTTATGGAGATGATGGGTGATTATGGAGATGATGGGTGATTATGGAGATGATGGGTGATTATGGAGATGATGGGTGATTATGGAGATGATGGGTGATTATGGAGATGATGGGTGATTATGGAGATGATTGGTGATTATGGAGATGATTAGTGATTATGGAGATGATGGGTGATTATGGAGATGATGGGTGATTATGGAGATGATGGGTGATTATGGAGATGATGGGTGATTATGGAGATGATGGGTGATTATGGACATGATGGGTGATTATGGAGATGATGGGTGATTATGGAGATGATGGGTGATTATGGACATGATGGGTGATTATGGAGATGATGGGTGATTATGGACATGATGGGTTATTGATGAAATGAATGACTGATGATATAATGAATCACTAATAATATATGCATGATTAATGAAGAACAACATAATCAATTATTGATGGAAAAATATTGATTGATATAATGAATGACTGATGGATGAATTACTGATGGATAAATGACTGATGGATGAATTACTGATGGATAAATGACTGATGGATGAATGAATGATTGATGAATAACTGACTGATGGATGAATGAATGATGGATGAATGACTGATGAATAAATGACTGATGGATAAATGAATGAATGAATGACGGATGAATGACTGATGGATAAATGAATGATGGATGAATACCTGACAGATGGATGAATGAATAATGGATGAATGACTGATGGATGAATGACCGATGGATGAATGACTGATGGATGAATGACTGATGGATGAATGACTGATGGATAAATGAATGAATGAATGACGGATGAATGACTGATGGATAAATGAATGATGGATGAATACCTGACAGATGGATGAATGAATGATGGATGAATGATGGATGAATGACTGATGGATGAATGACTGATGAATAAATGACTGATGGATGAATGACTGATGGATAAATGAATGAATGAATGACGGATGAATGACTGATGGATAAATGAATGATGGATGAATACCTGACAGATGGATGAATGAATAATGGATGAATGACTGATGGATGAATGACTGATGGATGAATGACCGATGGATGAATGACTGATGGATGAATGACTGATGGATGAATGATGGATGAATGACTGATGGATGAATGACTGATGGATGAATGACCGATGGATGAATGACTGATGGATGAATGACTGATGGATGAATGACCGATGGATGAATGACTGATGGATGAATGACTGATGGATGAATGATGGATGAATGACTGATTGATGGATGAATGACTGATGGATGAATGATGGATGAATGACCGATGGATGAATGACTGATGGATGAATGATGGATGAATGACTGATTGATAGATAGATGAATGATGGATGAATGACTGATGGATGAATGATGGATGAATGATGGATGAATGATGGATGAATGACTGATGGATGAATGATGGATGAATGACTGATGGATGAATGATGGATAAGTGATGGATGAATGACTGATGGATGAATGATGGATGAATGACTGATGGATGAATGATGGATGAATGACTGATGGATGAATGACTGATTGATGAATGAATGATTGATTGATGAATGAATGATGGATGGGTAGATAAGGCTACAATGAGACTTTTTGTATGGCGACTGATTTGTAACTATGGAGCTACACTGACTGCAGATGCATGGCTTCCTTTGCTTGGTGTGTCCGTGTTTGTCGCGTTTTCCCTGGCGTTTGCTGCGTGTAACCAGGACTCATCTCTTGGCAGGTCCATGGGCAGAACGTTTCACCCTCCATCCACACACAGGAGAGCTGCGCACAGGAACATCCATACACCATGCAGAACGATCCCTCTACACAATGACCATCCAGGCCCGTGATTCTGGGTCTCCTCCCAAAAGCACAGAGGCTACCCTCCGTATACAGGTATATACCTACTGTACATGCATTGACATTTCCTCTTTGCATTAAATGCCCAACGTTGCCGTGTGTGCATCATATGTTTGTATTTTACAGGTTTTACCATCTGCCAGATACCCAACGAAGAGTAACCCCAGTACACTTGTTCTTACACCAATGGAAAGATTGCCACCTGGATCACTTTTGGGTACTGTTTCCCCTAAAACTCCTCATGGTTTAGCAATCTACACCCTACTAGATGACCCACATGGGACCTTTATGGTGGATGGACGGACAGGTAACATTTTCCTTGTAAAGGAACTTGATTTTGAGTCTCAGCCCCGATATAGACTGAGAGTAAGTGTTGAGGAGGCCAGAGAAGTGACTGGGGTATACCTGCCACCTCGAGTGGTTCAAGTAGAGATTGAGGTCCAGGACAAAAATGATCATTCTCCTGTGTTTCCTGAGGATCCACTGACGTTGGTGGTTGCAGAGGACGCTCAAGTTGGTTCTTCTGTCTTCACTTTCGAAGCTCTGGACAGAGATGGACCAGGCCCTAACAGTCAAATTAGATATTCTTTGCTGCGCCAGGAGCCAGAGTCTGGAGAAAGTATTTTTCGCCTGGATGCAGAGACGGGTGTAATGAGCATCGCCCACGCCCTGGATCGGGAGAAGGTGTCCTCATACTTGCTGTTGGTGGAGGCCAGAGATTGCGCATTAAATACAAGTCAACGTCGTTCCACTTCTGTTACTGCCAGAATTTTCCTCAGTGACCGCAATGATAACATCCCACACTTTATCACACCCTCGATTGTGTGGTTGTCTGAGGACCTGCCTGTCGGATCTACAGCTCTTTTTCTGGTGGCTCACGACCCGGACCTGGGAGAGAACGGCCGGATTGGTTACCAGCTAGCGGGAGGCAATGAGGAGGGCAAATTCCAGATACACCCAAACACGGGTAAGAGAATGATCGACCCTTTATAGCAGTTCAGCCTCTTTATGCATTGGGGTGGGTATAAGCGGAGGGAAGGGCTGAGGGCCGTGGGTTTCGCGTGGAGTTTGCCCTGTGCTTGTATTTTTGGCACATGCACCACTTTCTTATAACATGTTTTACCACTTCTAGAATATATTCACTAAACACTCAGCCCAGGTAAACTTGTCATATCAGAAGCCTACAAAGCGCCAGCAGCAAAGCCAGTGACTTACAAATCCAAATCCCATCACCTTAAAAAGCTCTTCATGGCTGTGTTCACACTTGTGTCGTGGCGTCTGTTTATAATGAAAGCCATGATGCTCGGTCACGCTGTAGAAAAAGGTTAAAACAAAGCGCACATCGTGTGATAAGAGGGAAGAAAAAGATGGTCAATTGTGCTGACCTGATCGTCTTATGCTGCGAGCAAAACATCCGAAGATGCGTGTCCAAGTCACACTTGTATAAGACGGCTGCAGCCCGATATCCGATCCGGAGATTTTCAAACAAACTCCGCTGTGTAGATCCAGGAGAAAAAAAGGGCAAAAGGACGAAAAATCCAAGGGCGCAGCCGTGTCAAAATTACTTTTATTTTGTACAAAAAACAACAGCAATACATGTGTTTCCAAGCCGCACCGGCCCCTTCATCAGGTCTAGTACAAGTGATTAGTCCATTGATAGTCTCTGGGGTGATAGAGCCGGTTTTGAGGTCGGTACTCCGATTGACTACAGGGTTAGGTTATAGGTCAAATGAAAAGGCAGGTTACGGCAAAGAAATGTAAATATTATACACGTAAAACACACTATTCTATACTCAATAATATAGAAGACCATTACAAAGGATGTTGATAAGATACTACGAATCGAAGATAGTTAAAACAGTAATAAAATGTGATATTAAATAATTAGAATTATATATACAGTGAAGGAAATAAGTATTTGATCCCTTGCTGATTTTGTAAGTTTGCCCACTGTCAAAGACATGAACAGTCTAGAATTTTTAGGCTAGGTTAATTTTACCAGTGAGAGATAGATTATATAAAAAAACACAGAAAATCACATTGTCAAAATTACATATATTTATTTGCATTGTGCACAGAGAAATAAGTATGTGACCCCCGACCAACCATTAAGAGTTCAGCCTCCTCCAGACCAGTTACTGCTCCAAATCAACTTGGTGCCTGCATTATAGACAGCTCTTACATGGTCACCTGTATAACAGACTCCTGTCCACAGACTCAATGATCAGTCTGACTCTAACCTCTACAACATGGGCAAGACCAAAGAGCTTTCTAAGGATGTCAGGGACAAGATCAT
Source organism: Rhinoderma darwinii (assembly GCF_050947455.1). Lineage (NCBI taxonomy): Eukaryota > Metazoa > Chordata > Amphibia > Anura > Rhinodermatidae > Rhinoderma > Rhinoderma darwinii. Next base: position 956,119 of record NC_134688.1, read on the forward strand.
AGACCTGCACAAGGCTGGAATGGGCTACAAAACCATAAGTAAGACGCTGGGTGAGAAGGAGACAACTGTTGGTGCAATAGTAAGAAAATGGAAGACATACAAAATGACTGTCAATCGACATCGATCTGGGGCTCCAGGCAAAATCTCACCTCGTGGGGTATCCTTGATCCTGAGGAAGGTGAGAGCTCAGCCGAAAACTACACGGGGGGAACTTGTTAATGATCTCAAGGCAGCTGGGACCACAGTCCCCAAGAAAACCATTGGTAACACATTACCCTGTAATGGATTAAAATCCTGCAGTGCCCGCAAGGTCCCCCTGCTCAAGAAGGCACATGTACAGGCCCGTCTGAAGTATGCAAATGAACATCTGGATGATTCTGAGAGTGATTGGGAGAAGGTGCTGTGGTCAGATGAGACTAAAATTGAGCTCTTTGGCATTAACTCAACTCGCCGTGTTTGGAGGAAGAGAAATGCTGCCTATGACCCAAAGAACACCGTCCCCACTGTCAAGCATGGAGGTGGAAACTTTATGTTTTGGGGGTGTTTCACTGCTAAGGGCACAGGACTACTTCACCGCATCAATGGGAGAATGGATGGAGCCAAGTACCGTCAAATCCTGAGTGACAACCTCCTTCCCTCCACCAGGACATTAAAAATGGCTCGTGGCTGGGTCTTCCAGCACGACAATGACACGAAACATACAGCCAAGGCAACAAAGGAGTGGCTCAAAAAGAAGCACATTAAGGTCATGGAGTGGCCTAGCCAGTCTCCAGACCTTAATCCCATCGAAAACTTATGGAGGGAGCTGAAGATCCGCGTTGCCAAGCGACAGCCTCGAAATCGTAATGATTTACAGATGATCTGCAAAGAGGAGTGGGCCAAAATTCCATCTAACATGTGTGCAAACCTCATCATCAACTACAAAAAACGTCTGACTGCTGTGCTTGCCAACAAGGCTTTTACCACCAAGTATTAAGTCTTGTTTGCCAAAGGGATCAAATACTTATTTCTCTGTGCACAATGCAAATAAATAGAGATCATTTTGACAATGTGATTTTCTTTTTTTTTTTATATATATAATCTATCTCTCACTGGTAAAATTAACCTAGCCTAAAAATTCTAGACTGTTCATGACTTTGACAAGGGGCAAACTTACAAAATCAGCAAGGGATCAAATACTAGGGATATAAATATGAAAAAATGTATATATAATTTTTAAGCCAGCATTGGATTACATTGGGGACCATCAGGTTTTGTCGTGGTGTCCGCCGTTGTGGAGTAAAATTTGACGAAATTTGCGACAGAAGCTCCAACACAAATGTGATCAGAGCCTAAGTGCAGTTGCACACGACCAATATGCCACTCGGGCCGTTTTTAACAGCATCCGAGTGGCCCCTGATAGTCTTCACTGATCCATTCACTTTAGTGGGTGGATCGGGTGCGTGAAAACTGACCGGATTCTCCGACACGAGGAAAGGCAGGGCATGTCCTATCTTTACACGGATCACTGACGGGACTCGGCCGGCGCACACTGTCATGTACATGAGGCATAAGACTGATAAATAATAGTGCTGCTCCGCCAGTACATCTACTAGGACCTCTAATCCAGACTGCACCTCTGCTACATTTCATATCCTCCATAAATTGGTAGAGAAGTCTTATGTGAATCAACCGTAATAAATGTAATGAAATATCATCTAACGTTCTAATCAACTTTGCAAAATTGCTCACATATTCCTAATTTTCCTTGAAGAGACCAGTAAAGTTCTGCTCTACTAAAATTCCTCTTCTTGGCAAGTCTATTGATATCTGTGATGGGGTAAAATTCACCTTGTTATGAGATCAGTGATGGGGTTGGTAGTAGTGTTAGTATTTTGGGTGTAGTAGAGATGTTGGGGGTCTCTGTGATGGGATAAAAGACGCCTTGTTATGAGATCAGTGATGGGGTTGGTAGTAGTGTTAGTATTTTGGGTGTAGTAGAGATGTTGGGGGTCCCTGTGATGGGGTAAAATTCACCTTGTTATGAGATCAGTGATGGGGTTGGTAGTAGTGTTAGTATTTTGGGTGTAGTAGAGATGTTGGGGGTCTCTGTGATGAGATAAAAGTCGCCTTGTTATGAGATCAGTGATGGGGTTGGTAGTAGTGTTAGTATTTTGGGTGTAGTAGAGATGTTGGGGGTCTCGGTGATGGGATAAAAGTCGCCTTGTTATGAGATCAGTGATGGGGTTGGTAGTAGTGTTAGTATTTTGGGTGTAGTAGAGATGTTGGTGGTCTCTGTGATGGGATAAAAGTCGCCTTGTTATGACATCAGTGATGGGGTTGGTAGTAGTGTTAGTATTTTGGGTGTAGTAGAGATGTTGGAGGTCTCTGTGATGGGATAAAAGTCGCCTTGTTATGAGATCAGTGTTGGGGTTGGTAGTAGTGTTAGTATTTTGGGTGTATTAGAGATGTTGGGGGTCTCTGTGATGGGATAAAAGTCGCCTTGTTATGAGATCAGTGATGGCGTTGGTAGTAGTGTTAGTATTTTGGATATAGTAGAGATGTTGGGGGTCTCTGTGATGGGATAAAAGTCGCCTTGTTATGAGATCAGTGATGGCGTTGGTAGTAGTGTTAGTATTTTGGGTGTAGTAGAGATGTTGGGGGTCTCTGTGATGAGATAAAAGTCGCCTTGTTATGAGATCAGTGATGGGGTTGGCAGTAGTGTTAGTATTTTGGTGTAGTAGAGATGTTGGGGGTCTCTGATGAGATAAAAGTCGCTTTGTTATGAGATCAGTGATGGAGCTGGTAGTAGTGTTAGTTTTTTGGGTGTAGTAGAGATGTTGGGGGTCTCTGTGATGGGATAAAAGTCGCCTTGTTAGGAGATCAGTGATGGGGTTGGTAGTAGTGTTAGTATTTTGGGTGTAGTAGAGATGTTGGTGGTCTCTGTGATGGGATAAAAGTCGCTTTGTTATGAGATCAGTGATGGCGTTGGTAGTAGTGTTAGTATTTTGGGTGTCGTAGAGATGTTGGGGGTCTCTGTGATGGGATAAAAGTCGCCTTGTTATGAGATCAGTGATGGCGTTGGTAGTAGTGTTAGTATTTTGGGTGTAGTAGAGATGTTGGGGGTCTCTGTGATGGGATAAAAGACGCCTTGTTATGAGATCAGTGATGGGGTTGGTAGTAGTGTTAGTATTTTGGATGTAGTAGAGATGTTGGGGGTCTCTGTGATGAGATAAAAGTCGCCTTGTTAGGAGATCAGTGATGGGGTTGGTAGTAGTGTTAGTATTTTGGGTGTAGTAGAGATGTTGGGGGTCTCTGTGATGGGATAAAAGTCGCCTTGTTATGAGATCAGTGATGGGGTTGGTAGTAGTGTTAGTATTTTGGGTGTAGTAGAGATGTTGGGGGTCTCTGTGATGTGATAAAAAACGCCTTGTTATGAGATCAGTGATGGGGTTGGTAGTAGTGTTAGTATTTTGGGTGTAGTAGAGATATTGGGGGTCTCTGTGATGGGATAAAAGACGCCTTGTTATGAGATCAGTGATGGGGTTGGTAGTAGTGTTAGTATTTTGGGTGTAGAAGAGATGTTGGGGGTCTCTGTGATGAGATAAAAGTCGCCTTGTTAGGAGATCAGTGATGGGGTTGGTAGTAGTGTTAGTATTTTGGGTGTAGTAGAGATGTTGGGGGTCTCTGTGATGGGATAAAAGTCGCCTTGTTATGAGATCAGTGATGGGGTTGGTAGTAGTGTTAGTATTTTGGGTGTAGTAGAGATGTTGGGGGTCTCTGTGATGAGATAAAAGTCGCCTTGTTAGGAGATCAGTGATGGGGTTGGTAGTAGTGTTAGTATTTTGGGTGTAGTAGAGATGTTGGGGGTCTCTGTGATGGGATAAAAGTCGCCTTGTTATGAGATCAGTGATGGGGTTGGTAGTAGTGTTAGTATTTTGGGTGTAGTAGAGATGTTGGGGGTCTCTGTGATGGGATAAAAGTCGCCTTGTTATGAGATCAGTGTTGGGGTTGGTAGTAGTGTTAGTATTTTGGGTATAGTAGAGATGTTGGGGGTCTCTGTGATGAAATAAAAGTCGCTTTGTTATGAGATCAGTGATGGGGTTGGTAGTAGTGTTAGTATTTTGGGTGTAGTAGAGATGTTGGGGGTCTCTGTGATGGGATAAAAGTCGCCTTGTTATGAGATCAGTGTTGGGGTTGGTAGTAGTGTTAGTATTTTGGGTATAGTAGAGATGTTGGGGGTCTCTGTGATGGGATAAAAGTCGCCTTGTTATGAGATCAGTGATGGCGTTGGTAGTAGTGTTAGTTTTTTGGGTGTAGTAGAGATGTTGGGGGTCTCTGTGATGGGATAAAAGACGCCTTGTTATGAGATCAGTGATGGGGTTGGTAGTAGTGTTAGTATTTTGGATGTAGTAGAGATGTTGGGGGTCTCTGTGATGGGATAAAAGTCGCCTTGTTAGGAGATCAGTGATGGGGTTGGTAGTAGTGTTAGTATTTTGGGTGTAGTAGAGATGTTGGGGGTCTCTGTGATGAGATAAAAGTCGCCTTGTTATGAGATCAGTGATGGGGTTGGTAGTAGTGTTAGTATTTTGGTGTAGTAGAGATGTTGGGGGTCTCTGATGAGATAAAAGTCGCCTTGTTATGAGATCAGTGATGGAGCTGGTAGTAGTGTTAGTTTTTTGGGTGTAGTAGAGATGTTGGGGGTCTCTGTGATGGGATAAAAGTCGCCTTGTTAGGAGATCAGTGATGGGGTTGGTAGTAGTGTTAGTATTTTGGGTGTAGTAGAGATGTTGGGGGTCTCTGTGATGGGATAAAAGTCGCCTTGTTATGAGATCAGTGATGGCGTTGGTAGTAGTGTTAGTATTTTGGGTGTAGTAGAGATGTTGGGGGTCTCTGTGATGGGATAAAAGACGCCTTGTTATGAGATCAGTGATGGGGTTGGTAGTAGTGTTAGTATTTTGGGTGTAGTAGAGATGTTGGGGGTCTCTGTGATGGGATAAAAGTCGCCTTGTTATGAGATCAGTGATGGCGTTGGTAGTAGTGTTAGTATTTTGGGTGTAGTAGAGATGTTGGGGGTCTCTGTGATGGGATAAAAGTCGCCTTGTTATGAGATCAGTGATGGCGTTGGTAGTAGTGTTAGTATTTTGGGTGTAGTAGAGATGTTGGGGGTCTCTGTGATGGGGTAAAAGTCGCCTTGTTATGAGATCAGTGATGGAGCTGGTAGTAGTGTTCGTTTTTTGGGTGTAGTAGAGATGTTTGGGGTCTCTGTGATGAAATAAAAGTCGCTTTGTTATGAGATCAGTGATGGGGTTGGTAGTAGTGTTAGTATTTTGGGTGTAGTAGAGATGTTGGGGGTCTCTGTGATGGGATAAAAGTCGCCTTGTTATGAGATCAGTGATGGCGTTGGTAGTAGTGTTCGTTTTTTGGGTGTAGTAGAGATGTTGGGGGTCTCTGTGATGGGGTAAAAGTCGCTTTGTTATGAGATCAGTGATGGGGTTGGTAGTAGTGTTAGTATTTTGGGTGTAGTAGAGATGTTGGGGGTCTCTGTGATGAGATAAAAGTCGCCTTGTTATGAGATCAGTATTGGGGTTGGTAGTAGTGTTAGTATTTTGGGTATAGTAGAGATGTTGGGGGTCTCTGTGATGGGATAAAAGTCGCCTTGTTATGAGATCAGTGATGGCGTTGGTAGTAGTGTTAGTTTTTTGGGTGTAGTAGAGATGTTGGGGGTCTCTGTGATGGGATAAAAGTCGCCTTGTTAGGAGATCAGTGATGGGGTTGGTAGTAGTGTTAGTATTTTGGGTGTAGTAGAGATGTTGGGGGTCTCTGTGATGGGATAAAAGTCGCCTTGTTATGAGATCAGTGATGGCGTTGGTAGTAGTGTTAGTATTTTGGGTGTAGTGGAGATGTTGGGGGTCTCTGTGATGGGATAAAAGTCGCCTTGTTATGAGATCAGTGATGGCGTTGGTAGTAGTGTTAGTATTTTGGGTGTAGTAGAGATGTTGGGGGTTTCTGTGATGGGATAAAAGACGCCTTGTTATGAGATCAGTGATGGGGTTGGTAGTAGTGTTAGTATTTTGGATGTAGTACAGATGTTGGGGGTCTCTGTGATGAGATAAAAGTCGCCTTGTTAGGAGATCAGTGATGGGGTTGGTAGTAGTGTTAGTATTTTGGGTGTAGTAGAGATGTTGGGGGTCTCTGTGATGGGATAAAAGTCGCCTTGTTATGAGATCAGTGATGGGGTTGGTAGTAGTGTTAGTATTTTGGGTGTAGTAGAGATGTTGGGGGTCTCTGTGATGTGATAAAAAACGCCTTGTTATGAGATCAGTGATGGGGTTGGTAGTAGTGTTAGTATTTTGGGTGTAGTAGAGATGTTGGGGGTCTCTGTGATGGGATAAAAGACGCCTTGTTATGAGATCAGTGATGGGGTTGGTAGTAGTGTTAGTATTTTGGGTGTAGTAGAGATGTTGGGGGTCTCTGTGATGAGATAAAAGTCGCCTTGTTAGGAGATCAGTGATGGGGTTGGTAGTAGTGTTAGTATTTTGGGTGTAGTAGAGATGTTGGGGGTCTCTGTGATGGGATAAAAGACGCCTTGTTATGAGATCAGTGATGGGGTTGGTAGTAGTGTTAGTATTTTGGGTATAGTAGAGATGTTGGGGGTCTCTGTGATGGGGTAAAAGTCGCCTTGTTATGAGATCAGTGATGGAGCTGGTAGTAGTGTTCGTTTTTTGGGTGTAGTAGAGATGTTTGGGGTCTCTGTGATGAAATAAAAGTCGCTTTGTTATGAGATCAGTGATGGGGTTGGTAGTAGTGTTAGTATTTTGGGTGTAGTAGAGATGTTGGGGGTCTCGGTGATGGGATAAAAGTCGCCTTGTTATGAGATCAGTGTTGGGGTTGGTAGTAGTGTTAGTATTTTGGGTATAGTAGAGATGTTGGGGGTCTCTGTGATGAAATAAAAGTCGCTTTGTTATGAGATCAGTGATGGGGTTGGTAGTAGTGTTAGTATTTTGGGTGTAGTAGAGATGTTGGGGGTCTCTGTGATGGGATAAAAGTCGCCTTGTTATGAGATCAGTGTTGGGGTTGGTAGTAGTGTTAGTATTTTGGGTATAGTAGAGATGTTGGGGGTCTCTGTGATGGGATAAAAGTCGCCTTGTTATGAGATCAGTGATGGCGTTGGTAGTAGTGTTAGTTTTTTGGGTGTAGTAGAGATGTTGGGGGTCTCTGTGATGGGATAAAAGACGCCTTGTTATGAGATCAGTGATGGGGTTGGTAGTAGTGTTAGTATTTTGGATGTAGTAGAGATGTTGGGGGTCTCTGTGATGGGATAAAAGTCGCCTTGTTAGGAGATCAGTGATGGGGTTGGTAGTAGTGTTAGTATTTTGGGTGTAGTAGAGATGTTGGGGGTCTCTGTGATGAGATAAAAGTCGCCTTGTTATGAGATCAGTGATGGGGTTGGTAGTAGTGTTAGTATTTTGGTGTAGTAGAGATGTTGGGGGTCTCTGATGAGATAAAAGTCGCCTTGTTATGAGATCAGTGATGGAGCTGGTAGTAGTGTTAGTTTTTTGGGTGTAGTAGAGATGTTGGGGGTCTCTGTGATGGGATAAAAGTCGCCTTGTTAGGAGATCAGTGATGGGGTTGGTAGTAGTGTTAGTATTTTGGGTGTAGTAGAGATGTTGGGGGTCTCTGTGATGGGATAAAAGTCGCCTTGTTATGAGATCAGTGATGGCGTTGGTAGTAGTGTTAGTATTTTGGGTGTAGTAGAGATGTTGGGGGTCTCTGTGATGGGATAAAAGACGCCTTGTTATGAGATCAGTGATGGGGTTGGTAGTAGTGTTAGTATTTTGGGTGTAGTAGAGATGTTGGGGGTCTCTGTGATGGGATAAAAGTCGCCTTGTTATGAGATCAGTGATGGCGTTGGTAGTAGTGTTAGTATTTTGGGTGTAGTAGAGATGTTGGGGGTCTCTGTGATGGGATAAAAGTCGCCTTGTTATGAGATCAGTGATGGCGTTGGTAGTAGTGTTAGTATTTTGGGTGTAGTAGAGATGTTGGGGGTCTCTGTGATGGGATAAAAGACGCCTTGTTATGAGATCAGTGATGGGGTTGGTAGTAGTGTTAGTATTTTGGGTGTGGTAGAGATGTTGAGGGTCTCTGTGATGGGATAAAAGTCGCTTTGTTATGAGATCAGTGATGGGGTTGGTAGTAGTGTTAGTATTTTGGGTGTAGTAGAGATGTTGGTGGTCTCTGTGATGAGATAAAAGTCGCCTTGTTAGGAGATCAGTGATGGGGTTGGTAGTAGTGTTAGTATTTTGGGTGTAGAAGAGATGTTTGGGGTCTCTGTGATGGGATAAAAGTGGCTTTGTTAGGAGATCAGTGATGGGGTTGGTAGTAGTGTTAGTATTTTGGATGTAGTAGAGATGTTGGGGGTCTCTGTGATGGGATAAAAGTCGCCTTGTTATGAGATCAGTGATGGGGTTGGTAGTAGTGTTAGTATTTTGGGTGTAGTAGAGATGTTGGGGGTCTCTGTGATGGGATAAAAGTCGCTTTGTTAGGAGATCAGTGATGGGGTTGGTAGTAGTGTTAGTATTTTGGGTGTAGTAGAGATGTTGGGGGTCTCTGTGATGAGATAAAAGTCGCCTTGTTAGGAGATCAGTGATGGGGTTGGTAGTAGTGTTAGTATTTTGGGTGTAGTAGAGATGTTGGGGGTCTCTGTGATAGGATAAATGTCGCTTTGTTATGAGATCAGTGATGGGGTTGGTTGTAGTAACGTGTTATGTGAATATTTTGGCAGCAGTAATTGTGTCTGTGATGGGTTGTTAATAGTGTTAGAGATCTCTGTGATAGAACTGCTTGTAGTAGGGTTGGTATTTTTATGATGGAACTGATAATGTGGTAATGGGAGAAGTAGCATTGGTGTTATATACAATAAGACTCAGAATAATAGCTTTGCTGGTCTCTGTGGGATAAAAGTAGTAGGGTTAGTGGTAGTATGGGTAGTAGTAGCATGGGTAGTAGTATTAGTAGTATGGGAAGTAGTAGTATAGGTAATAGCAGTTAGTAGAAGTAGTAGTATGGGTAGTAGTAGATAGTAGAAGTAGTATGGTTAGTTTTAGTTAGTAGAAGGAGTAGTACGGGTAGTAGTAGTTAGTAGTAGTATGGGTAGTTTTAGTTAGTAGAAGTAGTATGGGTAGTAGTATTTGGTAGTAGTAGTTAAAAAAGTAGTAGTATGGGTAGTAGTAGTTAGTAGAAGTAGTAGTATGGGTGGTAGTAGTTAGTAGAAGTTTTATGGGTAGTAGTAGTTGTGTAGTAGTATTGGTAGTAGTAGTCGTTAATAGACGTATTAGTATGGGTAGTAGTAGTTAGTAGCAGTCTGGGTAGTAGTAGTATGGGTAGTAGTTAGTAGTAGTATGGGGGGTTGTACCAGTAGTAGTAGTAGTATGTTTAGTAGTATGGGTAGTAGTAGTAGTAGTAGTTAGTAGTAGTATGGGGGCTTGTACTAGTAGTAGTAGCATGTTTAGTAGTATGGGTAGTAGTAGTATGGCTAGTAGTATAGGGGGTTGTAGTAGTAGTAGTATGGGTGGTAGTAGTAGTAGTAGTAGTAGTAGTAGTAGTATCTGTGGTGGTAGTAATAGTATTAGTAATAGTATGGGTGGTAGTAGTAGTAGTATGGGGGTTGTAGTAGTTGCAGTAGTAGAAGTATGAGTAGTAGTATGGGAAGTAGTAGTAGTAGTAGTAGTGGGTGGTAGTAGTACTATGGGTAGCAGTAGTAGTTAGTAGTAGTAGTATTATTGGGTAGTAGTAGCAGTAGTAGTATGGGTAGTAGTAGTATGGGTGGTAGTAGTAGTAGTATGGGTAGTAGGAGTAATATGGGTAGTAGTAGTAGTAGTATGGGTGGTAGTAGTAGTAGCATGGGTAGTAGTTGTATGGGTGTTAGTAGTAGTAAGAAATGGGTAGTAATAGCAGTAGTAGTATGGGTATAAGTAGTAGTAGTAGTTGTAGTAGTAGTTAGTAGTAGTAATCGTAGTATGGGTAGTAGTAGTACTAGTATGGGTAGAAGTAGTATGGGTAGTAGTTGTTAGTAGTAGTAGTAGTATGGGTAGTATGAGCAGCAGTAGTAGTATGGGTGGTAGTAATAGTAGGGGTAGTATTAGTATGGGTAGTAGTAGAAGAAGTATGGGTAGTAGCAGTATGGGTAGTAGTAAAAGTAGTAGTAGTATTATGGGTAGTAGTAGTAGTTAGTAGAAGTAGTATGGGTAGTAGAAGTAGTAGTAGTAGTAGTATGGGTAGTAGTAGAATGGGGGTAGTAGTAGTAGTAGTATGGGGGCTTGTAGTAGTAGTAGTAGTAGTAGTAGTAAAAGTATAGGGGGTTGTTGTTGTAGTAGTAGTAGTAGTAGTAGTAGTAGTATGGGTGTTAGTAGTAGTAGTGGTAGTAGTATTATTATTAGTAGTAGTAGTAGTATGGGTAGAAGTAGTATTAGTAGTAGTATGGGTAGTAGTAGTTAAAAGTAGTAGTATTAGTAGTATGGGGTGTTGAAGTAGTAGTAGTAGTAGTAGTAGTATGGATGGTAGAAGTAGTAGTATGCGTCGTAGTAGTAGTATGGGTAGTAGTAGTAGTAGTAGTATGGGTAGTAGTTAGTATTAGTATGGGTAGTAGTATTAGTTAGTAGAAGTACTAGTAGTAGTATGGGGTAGAAGTTGGTAGTAGTAGTATGGGTGGTAGTAGTAGTATGGGGTAGTAGATAGTAGTAGTATAGTAGTAATATGGGTGGTGGTGGTAGTAGTAGTAGTAGTAGTAGTAGTAGTAGTAGTAGTATGTGTGGTGGTGGTGGTAGTAGTAGTAGTAGTAGTAGTAGTAGTATGGGTAGTAGTAGTATGGGTAGTAGTTAGTATTAGTATGGGTAGTAGTATTAGTTAGTAGAAGTTAGTAGTGTTGTGTAAATTGGGTGGTGGTGGTTGTTGGTGGGTAGTAGTAGTAGTAGTAGTAGTAGTAGTATTAATAGTATGGCTGGTAGTAGTAGTAGTATAGGGTAATAGGTAGTAGCAGAAAAAACAGAGGGATCCAGCGATTCGTGGTATAACAAGGAAACAATCGGTTTCCACTTTATTGGAAATAAGCAAACAAAAGTTTTG